>NC_060953.1:5711634-5715154 GCF_022045245.1 Lucilia cuprina | reverse complement strand
TAGTCTAGTCTATAGTCTAGTCTATAGTCTAGTCTATAGTCTAGTCTATAGTCTAGTCTATAGTCTAGTCTATAGTCTAGTCTATAGTCTAGTCTGTAGTCTAATCTAATGGCTAGTCTAGTCTATAGACTAGACTGTAAACTAGACTATAGTTTATAGTCTAGGGATTGTATTAGGAACTGTATAGTTCCTAATACAGTCCTTAGTCGCATTTATGATCTTTAGTGCCTTCTATCTTCTATATAGATAAGATGCTTTGTTTATTTTTCATTTATTTATTTATTTATTTTAATTTATATAAACTTGTCTATATTATTTACTGAAACACTTAACATTTTCGGGCAAATCACAATATTCCTTTTGTGAATCCCAGAAAAGACCAACCGGACATGAGGTCTCTACGGGTGTACCCATTATACAAATAAAGTATTTACCACAATCTTTGGGATGAGCAGCATAACTCTGACGTTTGGCAGAACAAACAATATGATAGGGATTTGAAGAGTTGGGACGTTTTGTGGATGGATGATAACGTGTTGTTGTGGCTGCTGTGGGCCTGCTGGGCTTAGTAGTGCGTGGTGTTTGAGTCGGAAAAGGTGTAGTGTTTGTATGTGTCGGCCTAGTGGATGTTATTGTAGTGCTAAGCGTATAACAAACCATTAAAGGATTAGCTGTTGTTGTGGCTAAAGTATTTACGATTTCCTGTTCTTCTTCATCAGCTAAATGATAACATTCAGCATTATAATTAAGAACACATTGTTGAGTAAGATAATTCCAGAGTGTACCCACACCGCATGAGTGTTCATGCATATGACCATAAGCACACAAATAATAAGAACGACATTTTTGTGGATGTGGTAAAAAATAGGCACCATAATGACGACATAAAACATTATCGGGATCATAGTTAGTGAGAGGATCAATTGTTTCACCGCTTAAGACATCTAAAGCTATTAGTGAAGAAAGCCATGGCTGGGCTGTTGTTAAGAATTGTTGATTAGGCGTGGCCACTTGACAATTGGCATATTCAGGCCAATTGCATACCTTACGTAGGGCATCAAAATGAAAACCCAATTCACAATTATATACCGAAGGCTCTGACTCTTTATTGCAAACAATATAGCGGCCACAATCTAAAGGATGGGCCAAGACATGACCCAAGGGTTGATCCAAACAAAGCTGAAGAAGTTAATTAAGTTAATTGTTTTTTTTTTTTTTTTTTTTGTTAAATTATGGAGATTAGAGTACTTACTTGGGTTAAATCCTCTTGGGCCTGACTTAACCCTTTTAGGGCGATTATTAGGGTTAATATGAAAAGTTTCATTTTATTATTATTATTTTTTTTTAATTTCTCAATTTATAAATTGCGTTGTTTTCTTTGTTTATCAGTGATTTCTTTAATATTCCAACAGAAATTGCCAAAAATTTTATTTAAAAAGCTTTTATTTATAGATTTTTTTTCTTTTTTTCAAATATAAAGCATAAGTGACATAATTGGTAGAAGTTTGTTATTGATATTTTTTTGGAAATAAATGATAAATTTTTTTTTTTTTCATTTTCTTAACATGTTAATGGGTGTGTTACAATAACAACAAGATTTTATAAATGTTTTTCTTAAAATTTAAAGAATTTAAGATAAAATATCTTTTCAGAAAAACTTAATAAAAATTAACTATTTTTAGGCGTTTTATTAAACAAAAACAAAGAAAATATTGTGCTAATGTTACAATTCAATTAAAATCTAAAGTCTACTTTTAGGCTTTTGTTGTAAAAATACAAAAAAAATTACTCATAAAAATCCATTTAATCTAATCTTTTAAATAATAATTCTATTGTTTTTTTTAACATTTCATTTTTATTTGGCTTATAATTGCCATAAAGCCTAAATTATCTACTAAACAGTGTAAACACTTGTTTCAACGTGTTAAGCAGCAAAATTTCTTACTAAAGAAAAAAACAATTTTGTTTAAAATGTTTTCAACTAAACATATTTTTTTGGTTTTGATCATAACAATTTTCTTCATAAATGCAACTAAAACCTTTGCTCAGCCAGACACAGATAATACAGTTATAACCACCTCGCAGGGTTTTCCTGGTTTTTTAACTTCTCTGCTAAATACCCTGCAAAGCTTAAAATCTCAAACTCAACCGGCTTTTGAGGAATGGCGTAAAAGAAGTTTTCATGAAAAAGAAACTCCTGATGTCAGTGAAAAACGTAATAAATTGTGGCAGCAAATAACAGACACCAGATTAGTTTAAATCTATGTAATTTGTTAATAATTAAATAAAAAAAAGAAATAATAAAAAACAACAAAAATTGTGATTTATTTTAACAAAAAATAAAAGAAATTTATGAGTTTTACTGGAATCCCACAAATTCCTTTAAGTTTTTCTTTAAAAAGAAAGTTAAAATATAAAATTTTTAAAAGAAATTTTAATAAAAAAATCATATTTTTTACACAAAAATAAAATATTTTTAAGTTTTGCTCAAATCCCGTGAATTCCCAAAAAGTTTTGCAAAATCCCAGAAACCTAAAATAACTAAATTTTAACAGAATTTCATTAACAATTTGATTTTTATACAAAATTAAATAAATTTTATAAGTTTAAGTCAAATCCCGTGAATTCCCAAAAAGTTTTTCAAAAATCCCAGAAATCTAAAATAACAAAATTTTAACAGAATTTCATTAACAATGTAATACTCATAGAAAATTAAGTAAATTTTTGAGTTTTACTCAAATCCCGTGAATTCCTAAAAAAAGTTTTTCACAAATCCCAGAAACCTAAAATAACTAAATTTTAAAAGAATTTCATTAACAATGTGATTTTTATACAAAACAAAGACAATTTTTAAGTTTTACTCAAATCCCTCATATTCCTAAAGAGTTTTTAAGTTTTACTCAAATACCGCAAATTCCCAAAAAGTTTTTCAAATTCCCAGAAACCTAAAATAACAAAATTTTAACTGAAATTCATTAACAATGTAATACTTATTGAAAATAAAGTCAATTTTTGAGTTTTAGTCAAATCCCGCATATTCCCAAAATGTTTAATGAAAATCCCAGAAAGGGAAATTTTAGAAATTCTTTTTAAATTTGAAGGAAAATGTATAGAATTGTTATTTCTGAACAAAATAAAACAAAATTTGTTCAATTTTTGTAAATCCCTTGAATTCCCAAAATGTTTAATAAAAATCCCAGAAAGGGAATTTTCATAAATTGAGATAAATTTAAAGAAGAATGTATAGAATTGTTAGTTTTAGACAAAATAAAGCAAAATTTGTTAAATTTTTGTAAATCCCTTGAATTCCCAAAATGTTTAAAGAAAATCCCATAAAGGGAAATTTCATAAATTGAGATAAATTTAAAGAAAAATGTATAGAATTGTTATTTCTGGATTAAATAAAACAAAATTTGTTAAATTTGTGTAAATCCCTTGAATTCCCAAAATGTTTAAAGAAAATCCCAGAAAGGTAAATTTCATAAATTGAGATAAATTTTAAAAAAATGTATAGAATTGT
>NC_060953.1:5689458-5711534 GCF_022045245.1 Lucilia cuprina | reverse complement strand
TATCTATCTATCTATCTATCTATCTATCTATCTATCTATCTATCTATCTATCTATCTATCTATCTATCTATCTATCTATCTATCTATCTACCTATCTACCTATCTATAACAAAAAGTCGTTTTTCTACTACCTTTTAATAATACTTAGAACAAATATACTTCTTACATATTTTAAAGGCAAAATCTCTAGAAACTTTCTTTTTGAATGCTATTTTTTTCTAAGATAAACAGGGAATAAATTTTTCAACGAAAAATATATAAATTAAATAAATACATTTTTAATTCAACCAGCCTAAGATAACAAATACTAGAACAAACTGTAAAGAAGTACCAAAATTTAAAACAAGTTAATGACAAAAATATGAAACTACTATCTTTTTCATTGTTTAGATTTTTTTGCAAAACAAAAAGGAAATTAGAAAAATGTATATTTTAGATAATTGAGTCTAAGAAACCTTTGTAGTTTTCTTGTTTATCGGTTAAAGTTGCTACTTTAGACAAAAAAAAATCAATCAATAAAATTTGTATATATTTTTTTTCGTTCATACAAAATTATCAATGATGGCATTATTGTTTAGCTAATCTTGTCAATTGATTAAAATGTAAAGAAATAAAAAATACATGTTTAAAAAACGTTTTTTTTATTAATTTTTGGAAAACTTTATCAAAAAAAACATATTTGGTTTTGATTTCGTAAATACTGTGTTTTTTTTTTTAGTATTTAAACCGCTCAAATGGTGACAAAAAATCAGTCACAATTTGTCCGGTGTCATCAGCTGAATACGATTTAAAATCATAATAAAAAAACAGAGTTTACTAAGTTTTGCAATGAAAGGTGTGTTTGTGTGTCAAAAAGAAAGAAAAAAAAAACTATTTAAGTGCAAAGAAAGAGGACTAAATTTAAAGAAAAATATATAACTTAATTTTGGATTAAAATGTGAATCTAAAGAAAAATTTTAATTTTAATTGAAAAAAAGTAGTATTTTTCTACTACTAAATTTATGAAAAATTTCTTTTATATTTCACAAACTTTAAATGGATTTTTTTAATCTATAATAATTTAAATGGAATTTTTAGTAAAAATAAGTTATTTTGATAAATTTTCGGAAAAAAGTAGTATTTTTTACTACCTTTTTATATTGTATTATTTTTCATAAAAAAATCTTTCTATTTTAATTTTAAATGAATTTTATATGATATTTTTTAAAAAATTGTCAAGCTTGACAGGTTTTTTTTTTAAAAAAAGTAGTAGTTTTACTACCTTTTAACAAATTGAAAAAAAATTTAATTTTTCTTTAAAACCATTATAGTTTTAAAAAAGTTTTTTTTTTTAGAAAAATAAACCATTTTGAGATATTAAAAAAAAGTAGTATTTCTGCTACCTTTTTACCACATAACAAAATAATGGGATTTTTTTTATAAAAATAACATTTCATTATAATTTTTTTGTTAAAATTTTACAAAAATAATTAATTTAGACATATTTTAAAAAAGTAGTATTTTTACTACTATTTTTTTTAATATAAAAAAAGTAATGAAATTTTTCATTAAAAAAAAATCATTTCATTATAGTTTCATATAAGTTTTTTGAGAAATTTTTAGGAAAATTAATAAATTTCTTAGATTTTTAAAAAAAGTAGTATTTCTACTACCTTTTAATCACATAACAAGATAATGAAAATTTTTTAGCAAAATATCATTCCATTATAGTTTTAAATAAGTTTTTTTTTTTTTTGAGAAATAAAAATAATTTTGTTAGATACATTTTGTTAAAAAGTAGTATTTTTACTACCTTTTTTTATATATTAAAAAAAATAATGAAATTTTTAATAAAAAACTATTTAAATAGTTTTTTTTAAGGAAATTTAAGAAAAATAAGTAAATTTGTTAGTTTTTTTTTAAAAGTAGTATTTTTACTACTATTTAAAAAAATAAAATCATTTCATTAAAGTTTCATATAAGTTTTTTGAGAAATTTTAAGGAAAATTAGTAAATTTGTTAGATTTAAAAAAAATAGTAGTATTTTTAATAACTTTTTAAAATATAACAAAAAAATAGATTTTTCAGAAAGAGAAAAAAATTCAATTTAAATTTTTAATAAGTTTTACATGAAATTTTAGTAAAAATAAGCAATTAAAAAATAGTAGTATTTCTACTACCTTTTAACAAAATAACAATATTATGAGATTTTATTTATTTTTTTTTCTTTATATTAATACTCTTTTTAGAACTACAAATAACAACAGGATGTCTCCTGCTTATGGTAGCCGTTATCGGCAAAACTTCAGCTATCTATAGCATGAGTGAGACTTGTGAATATACCCCCGATGGTTTTATTGCCGATCCAAATTCTTGTCAAAGCTATGGCTATTGTAAAAATAATCAGTTAGTGGGTACTGGTAAATGTCCCGATGGCTATCTGTATAATCATAAACTGGGTATTTGCGATAGTCCCGCAAATGTTAAATGCATTTTCGATAGTAAGAATGCTTGCTTGAATGCAACTGATAACACCTTTGTGGCTGATCCAACCAATTGTAATGGTTATTGCTATTGTTCTAATAAAAAAGCCTCTTGCACAACTTGTCCCGAATTCCAGCTCTTTGATAGTAAAAATATTAAATGTGTATATGCTTTCGAAAAGCCTGAATGTACTGCTGATTCGATTTGCCGTTTGGTACCCAATGCAGTATTTGTTGGTAATCCTAATAATTGTGGGGGATACATTAGTTGCCTCGATGGTAAAGGTACTGAAGGTACATGTACAGATGGTTACTTTAATAAACAACTTGGTGGGTGTCAAAAAACCAATCCTTGTTTAGCTTCTAGTCCTAATCCAGACATTGGTCTGGGTGTTATAGAGAACTTAGCTGACAACAATTTTGTATGTCAAGTTAATGCGGGTAACCCTACTGAAGAAAATCCAATATATTATCCTGATGGCCAAACTTGTATGGGTTATTACAAATGTACATCTAAAAATGGACCCGGCATTTGGGGCAAATGTCCAAAGGGTTTACATTTTAATAATGGAAAATGTGTTACCCCCTTTACATTCGCATGTACTTTTGACCGTTGTGGTAATTTGAATCGGGAATTTGTTGGCGCTATTGACACAGAATGTAAAAATTACTTAATTTGTAAAAATGAAACTTCACAAGGAATGGCATATAATTATGGAGGATATATTGGTTTACCATGCACTGATAAAAATTACCCATTCTTTAACGAAGTTTCTGGAACATGTGAGAAAACATCACCCAAATCCGTAACTTATAAACTTTGTGTATGAGTCCTGCGACATAAACCAAACATCTTAATATTTATTTTATAAAACAAATGTTATTGAAAAAAAAACACAAAAAAAACAATAATAAAAATCTAACAATAACTTCACACTGCTAATTTAATTTGAATTTTTTTTTTACTTAATTATCGTTTATCTCCTAAAAGGTAGTAGATGTCTTTTTCTACTACTAAATATCACAAGTAATCGCATACATATTTATGTATCTAAAATAAAATTTTATTAAAACCTTGCAATAACATGCAATAGAGTAAAAATAATAAATTTTAATTTCAAACTAGTATTTCTACTACCTTTTAACAAAACAACAACAAAAAAAATTAAAATATTTTATAAAAATATAATATCATTATAATTTGAAAGAAATTTTAAATTACAACTAAATGTTAAAAAAAAGTAATTTTGTTATATTTTTCAAAAAAAAAAAAAAAATAAAGTAGTATGTCTACTACCTTTTAACAAACATAACAAAACAATGAACATTTTCAATAAAAAAAAAATTATTCTATTTTAATTCCAAATAAGTTTTATAAGAAATTCTAGTAAAAATAAGCCATATTTACAAATTTTTTTAAAAAAAAATTAGTATTTCTACTACATTTTCTTATTACTATCAAATAATGAAAATTTTCCTAAAAAAAAAATCATTAAATAATAATTTAAAATAAGTTTTATAAGAAACTTAAGTAAAAGATAGTTTCATTTAAAAAAAGTAGTATTTCTACTAACTTTTCTTATTACAAATAAATAATGAATTTTTCTTAAAAAATTTACTCCACTATAAGTTTTATAAGAAACTTAAGTAAAAGAAAGCAATTTTGATGCATTTTAAAAAAGTAGTATTTCTACTACCTTTTCTTATTACTATCAAATAATGAAAATTTTCTAAAAAAAATCACTAAATAATAATTTAAAATAAGTTTTATAAGAAAATTAAGTAAAAGAAAGCAATTTTGATGCATTTTAAAAAAGGTAGTATTTCTACTACCTTTTCTTATTGCAACCAAAGAATAAAAATTTTTTATAAAAAATTTACTCCATTATAAGTTTTATAAGAAACTTAAGTAAAGGAAAGCAATTTTGATGCATTTTAAAAAAGGTAGTATTTCTACTACCTTTTCTTATTACAATGAAACAATGAAATTTTTCGTAAAAAATTTACTCCATTATAAGTTTTATAAGAAACTCAAGTGAAAGAAAGCAATTTTTATTGCATTTTAAAAAAGTAGTATTTCTACTACCTTTTCTTATTACTATGAAATAATGAAAATTTTCCTAAAAAAAAATCACTAAATATTAATTTAAAATAAGTTTTATAAGAAACTGAAGTGAAAGAAAGCATTTTAAAAAAGGTAGTATTTCTACTACCTTTTCTTATTGCAACCAAAGAATGAAATTTTTCGTAAAAAATTTACTCTATTATAAGTTTTATAAGAAACTGAAGTGATAGAAAGCAATTTTTGTTGCATTTTAAAAAAGGTAGTATTTCTACTACCTTTTCTTATTACTATCAAATAATGAAAATTTTCCTAAAAAAAATCACTAAATAATAATTTAAAATAAGTTTTATAAGAAACTTAAGTAAAAGAAAGCAATTTTTATGCATTTAAAAAAAGGTAGTATTTCTACTACCTTTTCTTATTACAATGAAATAATGAATTTTTCGTAAAAAATTTACTCCACTATAAGTTTTATAAGAAACTGAAGTAAAATAAAGCAATTTCTGTTGCATTTAAAAAAGTAGTATTTCTACTACCTTTTCTTATTACTATCAAATAATGAAAATTTTCCAAAAAAAAAATCACTAAATATTAATTTAAAATAAGTTTTATAAGAAACTTAAGTAAAAGAAAGCAGTTTTATTACATTTAAAAAAGTAGTATTTCTACTACCTTTTCTTATTGCAACCAAAGAATAAATTTTTTTTATAAAAAATTTACTCCATTATAAGTTTTATAAGAAACTTAAGTGAAAGAAAGCAATTTTATTACATTTAAAAAAAGTAGTATTTCTACTACCTTTTCTTATTACTATGAAATAATGAAAATTTTCCAGAAAAAAAATCACTAAATATTAATTTAAAATAAGTTTTATAAGAAACTTAAGTAAAAGAAAGCAATTAAAAAAGGTAGTATTTCTACTACCTTTTCTTATTACAATGAAATAATAAAATGTTTCCTAAAAAACTCACTGCAATTTAAGTTTTATGAGAAATTTAAGTAAAAATTGTAATTTTTTTTTAAAGAAATAGCTTTCTTAACTCTTAGCTTTTTTTTAAAGAAAACTTTCTTAAAATTCCTTCTTTTTATGATTTTTATAACAAAAAATTCCATATCACTAAACTAAAACCTTGTACGAGGTCATATCGCAACACAACAATCAATGAAGTAGAAAATAATAAAAAAAAATAATAAAAATGTTTCCAATGAAATTTTACGGTATTTATCTTTTACAGAAAACATCAACGTTAAACATTATCTTAAAAATATATCTAGAGATAAAAAAAAATACCAAAAATTTCAAAAATAAATCAAAATAATTGAAAAATAATAAATTTAATGAAATCGGCAAGAATTTTTTGCTTATTTAAAGAAAATCTTCAAACAGAAGCATCAGTTGTGGAAATTACTTAGAAAATAAAACACTTAGGAGCCAGAAACGCCGACAGTAGATATTCGCTAAAAGAAATAAAATTAAAAGGAGCATAAAAGAAGAGACCAGGAGATTTACACAAAAATCAATCAAAATGATAGGTAAATAATTGAAAAAAAAGTAAGAAAATAAAATAAATTTATGAAAAATGTTAAAAACAATTTCAGCGAAATTTGTTTTCATTTTATCCATCTCCTTGTTTGGCTTTATTTCCGCCCAACAACACATCAATGTCGATGAGTTGTGTTCTTTGGCACCCAATGCCTTGATTTTGCAGCCCAATAGCTGTTCGGATTGGTTAAGATGTCCCAGCAGTCCCGGTGCCAGCGATATGGAAGATGGTTCTTGTGTGTTTGGTTTGTATTTCAATAAGGATACGGGTAAATGTGAATACAAAGATACGGTTGAGTGTCCGTTTGAATCGAGATCCAAAAATGTGTGCACTGGTGAAGCTGATGATTCCTTTGTGGCCGTTAAGGATGAATGCAATGCTTATATTTACTGCAATAAGGGTGAAGAAATAAAATCCTATTGTCCTAGCAATTTGGTATTCAATCCCATTAGCAAATCCTGCGTTTACGAGAGTCAATACAAGTGTCCCGTATCGAAGCCCTCAGCCGAGAATAATGCCTTGTGCAAATCCTTGCCCGATGGTTTGTTCTTTGCCGATAAACAGGATTGCACCAAATACAGCCAGTGTACAAATGGTGAGATGCAAACCTACTCCTGTAATAGCAGTTATGCTTGGGATTATGTCAAGGGTACTTGCGTCTCTATTGATAATGTGGTCTGTTTACCATCGGCCAAGAAACCCGAACCAGAACTTAAAGTTTGTATCAACAGAGTAGGTCCAATCTCGGATGGCATTTCATGCAGTGGTTATTATTTCTGCAAGAAAATGTCCAATGATACACATGATCGTAAACCAGAACATTTTAATTGTCCTGCTGGTAGCTTCTTCGACCAACAGACCAACTCGTGTCGCGATCGTTTGAATGTGAAATGTACATTGAATCGTTGTGAAGGCATGGGCAATAAGTACGTGAATATGGCCGGTGATTGTAGAAAATATATTTTATGCCAAAATGGTACACCATTTACCAATGGCACTTGTCCCAATAGCTATTATTTCGATGAACGCACTCAAGGTTGCACACCTCAGGTGGTAAATTATGCTGCTTGTATGGCTTAATACTATGTAGTAAATAATAAGATCATATCTTTAATAAAAATAATATATTGAAAATGAAATTCTGATATTCATTCCAGTTTCTAGAACTAGAACTGGACTTGAACTGAACTTGAACTGAACTTGAACTGAACTGAACTTGAACTGAACTTGAACTGAACTTGAACTAAACTTGAACTGAACTTGAACTGAACTTGAACTGAACTTGAACTGAATTTGAACTGAACTTGAACTGAACTTGAACTGAACTTGAACTGAACTTGAACTGAACTTGAACTGAACTTGAACTGAACTTGAACTGAACTTGAACTGAACTTGAACTGAACTTGAACTGAACTGAACTGAACTGAACTGAACTTGAACTGAACTTGAACTGAATTTGAACTGAACTTGAACAGAACTTGAACTGAACTTGAACTGTACTTGAACTGAACTTGAACTGAACTTGAACTGAACTTGAACTGAACTTGAACTGAACTTGAACTGAACTTGAACTGAACATGAACTGAACTTGAACTGAACTTGAACTGAACTTGAACTGAACTTGAACTGAACTTGAACTGAACTTGAACTGAACTTGAACTGAACTCGAACTGAACTAGAACTGAACTTGAACTTGAACTTGAACTGAACTTGAACTGAATTTGAACTGAACTTGAACTGAACTTGAACTGAACTTGAACTGAACTTGAACTGAACTTGAACTGAACTTGAACTGAATTAGAACTGAAATAGAACTGAACTAGAACTGAACTAGAACTGAACTAGAACTGAACTAGAACTGAACTAGAACTGAACTGAACTAGAACTGAACTGAACTAGAACTGAACTGAACTAGAACTGAACTAGAACTAAACAAGAACTGAACTAGAACTGAACTAGAACTGAACTAGAACTGAACTAGAACTGAACTAGAACAGAACTAGAACTGAACTAGAACTGAACTAGAACTAGAACTGAACTAGAACTGAACTAGAACTGAACTAGAACTGAACTGAACTAGAACTGAACTAGAACTGAACTAGAACTAAACAAGAACTGAACTAGAACTGAACTAGAACTGAACTAGAACTGAACTAGAACTGAACTAGAACAGAACTAGAACAGAACTAGAACTGAACTAGAACTGAACTAGAACTGAACTAGAACTGAACTAGAACTGAACTAGAACTGAACTAGAACTGAACTAGAACTGAACTGAAACTGAACTAGAAGTGAACTAGAACAGAAATAGAACTGAACTAGAACAGAACAAATGCTTTGAAATAGATCTAGATTATTAATTTTAAGATAAAATGTTAAGCATATGTTTTTTTTTTTTTTCATTTTATTATAAAAAAGTAAAAAAATAAATATTCTTATATGCTGACAAAAGCGCTCCTCTGCGACAGCTCCACTTCCTCATTCATTGTTAAATACACTATACTCTGTAGTACTTATGATTTCCGTGGTCCCCGTCAATGGTCTTAAAGTTGTGTCTAATTTCGCACATGCTGGATAGTTTACCACCTCATGTGTGCACAATTGCAGCAGTTCATCAAAATACATGCCATTAGGACACTCTGTTCGACCGATAATCTCTCCCTCTTGACACAACCAAAAACCCCTGCAACCATCATCATCAATATTGGCCAATTGTATATTGTGATAGCCCAAAGTAACGCAACGATTGTAAGGACAAGTAATATTTGTGCGCAACACACACTCGCCATCATTACTAGGATCGAAAAATCTTTCGAAAGGACATTCACCATGTATAAGTTCTATATTGCCGTCAGAGTGGCCCTTACAGTAATAATAACCGTTACAGCTAACACCATCCGATATGAAAACTCCCGCCTTGGTACATTTCAGATTTTCGGGTATTTTTGGCGCCAATGTTGTAGTTTCCATACAATCCACATTTGTGGGATAATCACAATCACCTTTGAAAGCATTAAAATAAAATGTATCAGGACATGTGCCATTTATTAACTCCCCATGCCAACACATTTGATAGGCATTGCAGGAATTTGGTACTTTAATGAATACACCATCTGGTACAATATTACAATAGTCTTCGGGTAATATTTTCACCTCGCAGGTATAATTTCGAATGCAATTCTTGGTGTTGGGATTGAAATTCATGCCACTGGAGCAGGCACCATGTGAACCCTTACCATTTTTACAATAGAAATAGCCACTGCAGGAATAAGGATCGGAAACAAAACCATCAACCCCGGGTGTAGCCGCACAGGGGTTACTGGAATAACACTTAACAGTATTGGGTGGTACACAACTACCTGTATTGCGATCGTAGAACAGGTCACCCTCACAAATACCGGGTAACGGTTTTTGGTTTACACATGTTATGTATTTATTGCAAGCCGAGGGATCCTTAATTTTGGTATTGTTGGCTATATAGGTACATAATAGGTCGGGATTAAATTCCACAGCAGCAGCGCACGCTGTTGCGACCACAAGGAGTACTAAGTTGACAGAGATTTGACAGATTGTTGAGACAGATTTAACTGTTTGGGAATAAAGGGATTCCTGATTAATTTCTTGAAATATTAGGAGAATTCAATAAGATTCAATGACAAGAGGATGAAGTTAATGAGGCGTTATAAAGACTACAAAAGAACTGAACTAGAACTGAACTAGAACTGAACTAGAACTGAACTAGAACTGAACTAGAACTGAACTAGAACTGAACTAGAACTGAACTAGAACTGAACTAGAACTGAACTAGAACTGAACTAGAACTGAACTAGAACTGAACCAGAACTGAACTAGGACTGAACTAGGACTGAACCAGAACTGAACTAGAACTAGAACTGGACTTGAACTTAAATAGAACTGAACAAGATCTGAACAAGAACTGAATTAGAACTAAACTAAAACTGATCTAGAACTTAACTAGAAGTATAACTGAACTAGAACTGAACTAGAACTGAACTAGAACTGAACTAGAACTGAACTAGAACTGAACTAGAACTTAACTAAAACTGAACTAAAACTAAACTAGAACTGAACTAGAACTGAACTAGAATTGAACTAGAACTTAACTAGAACTGAACTAGAACTGAACTAAAACTGATTTAGAAAAAGTCTAGAACTTAGCTGAACTAACATTAAACTCTCACTAAATTATAATTGTATGTATTTCCCAAGTCGTCGCAAACTAACATTTTATTCAAGATAATATTTAGTTAAACACTTTTGCAAATATGTATATTCTGTCCATTTAAAATTCTTTAGAGAATGTTTATCAGTTTAAAAAAGGTAGAAATTCAACACCATTATTTGACACTGATAATACCTGTTAACATAAATATAATTGACTGACGCCTACTACCTCAGCTCCCTTATCAATGATATTTATTAGCCTCCCTAAAAAATTTTCTTACGTAGTTATTTCCATACACTTTGATTTTATAATAATCATCTATTTTTAATAATTATTGAACCCCAATCGAAGTAATTTCCTGATTTAATAATTTATTTTTAACGATTCTTTAATGGTAAAATCGTTCTTAAAACTTTATGATCTATTTTACTTTAGGTGATAAGACAAGTTCATCGATATTGTTTAAATGCAATATTTTTGCGAATGTCTAAACTTCAACCCATAACTGATGATAAAATAACAATAAAAGATATATAAATATGATAAATAAAAAATAGAGGATTTTATCTAAATGCTAATACATGTAAAACCAGGTGTTAATTGTTTATCTCAGTCACTAATAAAGTCTCTTCCAAACAATGAGTAAGTTAAAATTAATTTATTAGAACTGAACTAGAACTGAACTAGAACTGAACTAGAACAGAACTAGAACAGAACTAGAACAGAACTAGAACAGAACTAGAACAGAACTAGAACAGAACTAGAACAGAACTAGAACAGAACTAGAACAGAACTAGAACAGAACTAGAACAGATCTAGAACAGATCTAGAACAGAACTAGAACAGAACTAGAACAGAACTAGAACAGAACTAGAACAGAACTAGAACAGAACTAGAACAGAACTAGAACAGAACTAGAACAGAACTAGAACAGAACTAGAACAGAACTAGAACAGAACTAGAACAGAACTAGAACAGAACTAGAACAGAACTAGAACAGAACTAGAACAGAACTAGAACAGAACTAGAACAGAACTAGAACAGAACTAGAACAGAGCTAGAACTGAGCTAGAATAGAACTAGAATGGAACTAGAATAGAACTAGAACAGAACTAGAACAGAACTAGAACAGAACTAGAACAGAACTAGAACAGAACTAGAACAGAACTAGAACAGAACTAGAACAGAACTAGAACAGAACTAGAACAGAACTAGAACAGAACTAGAACAGAACTAGAACAGAACTAGAACAGAACTAGAACAGAACTAGAACAGAACTAGAACAGAACTAGAACAGAACTAGAACAGAACTAGAACAGAACTAGAACAGAACTAGAACAGAACTAGAACAGAACTAGAACAGAACTAGAACAGAACTAGAACTGAACTGGTTCTGAACTAGAACTGAACTACAACTGAACTAGAACTAGAACTTAAACATTACTAGAACTGAACTAAAACTGAACTAGAATTAGCCTATAACATATCTTGCATTGAACAAGAACAGAACAAACTTAGAACTGATTTCATATTGAGCATTTCATTGCCCATAGTCCGTAAATTTCCAATTGGGCATTGATATTTAAAGTTGTAAAAAGTCAATTTTTTACAATTAAAATTACTTATTGCATAAAACCTTAAGTAATTTTATAAATTTTTAAATCGTAAATTGTTATGATAACACTGCACGCAAATCTCGTATTTGGCTCGCATACCCAATTTGATTTTTAAACTATAATGTCCATCAAATTATTGAGCCTTTATAATAAGCAGCTATTTTTGAATAATTATACCATATGTTGGGTCTTAATGATTTAATAATTTATTTTTAATTATTTATTAAGTGAAAATTGTTAAAAGAAATTTATAGAATTTTATGATCTAGTTTTCTTTAGAGCAAATTACAAGGCAAGCATAATATGTTAGCAAGTGGCAAAACAAAATTTTTTAAGGGTTTTTTTTTTTTGGTATTAGTCAGCCTAAAAACATATTTTTTAAAAATTGATAATGTTCTCAAGTTAAGATGGTAAGAAAAAGATAAGGTTTGTTTAGAAGATAAATAGTAACAAAATTTGTGTATGAATTAAAAAATAAATATTATCTAAAGTACTAGTATTTGGGCAAATAAATAAATAAATAATGAAAATAGTATTGATATTTTGGGCATGTGCTAGTTGTCGAGAACATGAGTTCTAAAACTTGGCAAAAACAAACAAATTTTTACGTAAAAATACGTAAAAATAGAAGATAAAATAGAAATTTCTTAGAAAAAAAAATATTGATTAAAATAAAATTTTAATAAAAGGGTACATTTTTTACCCGCTTAGAAGTACTTTGGTGCTTTTGGCTCTTAAAAGTCTGGCCAGATTTTAAGGGTTACCGGAAGCTTTAAACAAACAAACATAAGAAAATATTATAAAACAAGTAGAAAAGTATAGTCGGTCATGGCCGGCCATATAATACCCTACACCATGAGTATATTTTTTAAATTTTAACTTTTTATAAAATTTTTATATTTTATAAAGAAACTTTTATGTTGAATATTACCATAATTCCAAAATATTTAAGTATTTTATTGATAAAAAAAAAATAAATTTTCTAAATGAGGCTTTATATGGGTCAAATATGGGCCGATCCTCGGTAAATTTGGGAAAAGGATATATTGTTAAATAACAGTTAGTTTTGTTGAGTTTCATTGCGATACAAATGGTTACAAGTCAATTTTAGACGTTTAAGACATTTTTTGAAGGATGGTTTGTATGGGGGCTAGGGTCAAATCCTAGGGCCAATCCTTACGAAAATCTGCAGTGTCATTTATACTTATATAAAATTTATTTGTGAAAATTTTTGGAGAGATAGCAGAATATTTGATGTAATTATGGCATAAAAAGTTCAAATCGGGAGGTACGGTAGTATGGGAGCTAGGTGAAATAATGGACCGATTTCAACCATTCTCAATAGGCTACGTTCCCATAAACATGCTTGGTCCAAATTTCATCAAATTATCTTGAAAATTGCGGCCTGTACCTTGCGCATAAGGTTTACATGGACAGCCAGCCGGACAGACGGACATGTCTTAATCGACTCAAAAAATGATTCTGAATCGATCGGTATACTTTAAAGTGGGTATTGGATCAATATTTTTATGTGTTACAAACATCAGCTCAAACGTATAATACCCTCCTCACTATAGTGGTGTAGGGTATAAAAAAACATAATAATTGATATTATCTATAAAATGTAACTACAACAAAATTTTAATGAAAAATTGAAATGTGTTTCAACATGAATAATTTATCTGAATATTTTTTTTCTTATTTAAAGATAAAATATCTGCAATACAAAGCATCAGTATTGAATAGTCCTTAAGTCAAACAGTAACACGAGTTCATCACGATTAACTACGAAATGTTTAAAGGTAAAAGAGAACTTCATTTTAGAATAAAAAAAAATTCTCCTAAATATAATTTCCCCTTGCCTGTTTTCAGTCAATTTTCTTTTCCTTATGACTGGCTCATTGTTTAGCCTTCTGGCAGCCCAGTCCATTAACATAGATTTGTTGTGTTCCTTGGCACCCAATACCACAATTCTACAGCCCAATAGTTGTACAGAATGGTTAAAATGTCCCAGTACTATAGGAGCAACTGATATGGAAAAGGGTTCTTGTGTTGTTGGCATGTACTTTAATAAAAATACGGGCAAATGTGATAATAAGGAGAATGTTCAGTGTCCTTTTGAAATTAGCACCAAAAATCGTTGTTCTTCGGCAACTGAAGGCTCATTCTTAGTAGATGAGAACAATTGCCGTGGTTACATCTATTGTCAAAATGGTGTAGAAATTAAATCAGTTTGCCCTCAAAATTTAGTATTTGATCCCGATAACAAGGCTTGTGTTTATCAACATCAATATAAGTGCCCCCTAGGTATAAACAAAAATGGCAGCAATCCTCTCTGCTTGTCTTTGCCCGACAATATGTTCTTTGCCCATCAAGACGATTGCTCTAAATATAGTCAATGTCAAAAGGGTGTGCTCTCCACCCATTCCTGTAATAAAAATTTTGCCTGGGATTATGTAGAAGGTAATTGTGTGCCTTTGGAAGAAGCTGTCTGTTTGCCTACAGCTCAAAAACCCGAACCAGAACTTAAGGTATGTGTGGATCGTGTTGGTCCTGTTCCTGATGATCATTCCTGCAGCGGTTATTATTTCTGCCGCCAAATGTCTAATGATACTCACGATCGTAAGCCAGAACATTTTACTTGTGCAGCGGGTACCTTCTTCGATTCGAACACACTTTCGTGTCGCAATCGTTTAAATGTAAAATGTTCTCTGGATCGTTGTGAGGGTATGGGTAATAAATATGTTAATGTTGCTGGAGATTGCAGTTCGTATGTCTTGTGTCAAAATGGTGTGGCTGGTGTACGAAATTCCTGTCCCAAAGATCATTATTTTGATGAGCGTACCCAAGGTTGTACACCCCAGGTTGTCAGCTTTGCAGCTTGTGCGCCTTAAATTTTGTTCTTTGTTGTATTTTATTTATGTAATAAATTAATAATATTTTTCATAAAATTTTAATTAAATTTTTGTTTAAATTTCGTTTCTAATCAAATTCTAGTTCTGTTCTAGTTCTGTTCTAGTTCTGTTCTTGTTCTGTTCTAGTTCTGTTCTAGTTCAGTTCTAGTTCTGTTCTAGTTCTGTTCTAGTTCTGTTCTAGTTCTGTTCTAGTTCTGTTCTAGTTCTGTTCTAGTTCTGTTCTAGTTCTGTTCTAGTTATGTTTTAGTTATGTTCTAGTTCTGTTCGAGTTCTGTTCTAGCTCAGTTCTAGTTGTGTTCTAGTTATGTTTTAGTTCTGTTCTAATTCTGTTCTAATTATGTTCTAGATATTAAGAAATTTTAAGGAGTTTTTTGACATTTATCAATAATATTATTTTTAAAGTTTAAAACAAAGTCATAGTAATTATTTAACTTTACCTGTTCCTTATGCGGAGTACTTTTTACCACCCCAATAGTACCTGAAATTAGACAAAAAGTACCAAATATGCAATAAGTTAAATTAACGCAAAAAGTTTTATATGTATGTATATAATGAAGTAAGTTTCAACAGACCAACTATGATGAATCATATAGGTGGTCAATGGAAAAAACAGATCCATCAAAATCAAAACTGTCAGATAATAAATATGAAATATCAGATTTACCCATAAATTTGATTTGTTGAGAATACATGGATTTGTTATAAAAACCTAGAAACTTTTTTCAAATAAGTTCAGTAGTAATTTTAACACGGAATCGAAAAGGTTGCTTGTTTTTTTGAGGACTTAAGCGAACTTATCTAGTGAAATTAAACGAAATGTGTGGTAAGTTTTAAAAATTAAAGATTTAAGTCGGAAATTAAGTAAAGTTAAGTGAAAGTTTAAAAATATTTTAAAATCTATAATTAAAATAGATAGTGTTGTGTTGGGTTTTAATATAAAATTTTCTACTATTCAGTATTTAATTTAAAATTTATTTGAAATTAATAAAAACCTTGAAAATTTTTATTATTAAAACTATTAATAAACATAGATGTTCTTGGTTTAAAGTACTAGTGTCTTTTAAGTAAGTACTCGTATTATTGAAATCTTATCATTTAAATCTTCGAAATAGTAAAATAATTTTAATTTTTCTTCCACACATTTACCAAAATTTTGTTATCGAAGATTTCATTAACAAAAATTTCTATATAATTTGGGGATTTTTTTTTTCTTTTTTGGTAAGACAATAATTTTTAGACAAGCCCATACATATATACTTACATATGTGTACATTAGAGTGCTTCAAAAAAAACTAAGGGTTTTATTGAAATATGTCCAAATTGGCATGTTTTTAAAACATCGGGGTCATTTTGACCCCAAGGCCGTTTAAGGGTTAATTAATTTTTTTCACTATTATTGTAAATATCGGTTGTTAATAAACAAAATTTCTTAAGTTTTGTGATAATCTACCTAAAAATAGAAACAATTTCGACTACTTTCCATTAAAAATTGTAAATATTACAAAATTTGACCTTTGACCTTTAAAGTTTATGGGTTAATGGCGTCCACATTGCACGAAACTCTTGATTTTTATTTAGAAATATGTGAACTAATAAATTTACAAAAGGTTCCATTTAAAATACACAACAATCTAATGAAATGGCTAATTTTGCAAAATATTACATAAAAATGTGTTTTTCTCGAATTCCGCTGAATTCAAATTGCTGGTACAGGCAAACTATAAGAGGTATTAAGCTAATTTTTTTACTGTTTTATTCCCTAATCTGTTGTCCATAAATCCCTATGAGTTCTCCCAAAAATATAGAATTTTTTTTTTTAACAAAGTATCAAAAAAACTAAAATTGGAATTTTGAAATATGAAAATTTTTCGACCATAGCTGAGAACAGGTTTACGTTATTCTATAAGAACAAAAACTCATATTAAAGTAACTACAGATGTATTTTAAGTAATACAATTGTTTGATTAGAATATTTTCAAAAATATGTTTATTTTTTTATCACATTTCGAATTCAAGTGCTCTGAGACACCATAATTGCCTGGGGAATTTTTAATAACTTTTACATTTATCAACCAATTTTTGTGTTTTTTATATTTTTGTAACGCTAATTCTGTGTACATTACGATTCTTTTACAATAAAATGCAAAACAAATTGTTTAATGACAAAACTTTTATGAAAACTGGAAAAATTGCATATTTTCCCCTTGTAAATGCATCTTCAAATTTCAGAACCGTTGCGGCACCAGTTAACGTAATCCTATTGACCTAATTTTTTGCATGACTTTTTTTTATAACCCATAGAACAATCCTAGTTGGGGGACGGCCTGTAGGATAAATTTTGTTCCTTCATACAAGCTTGAAGCACTCTAATGTACATACATACATATGTTGTAGTTTTAGATGAAAATATTTAACACTTTTACTTTCTTGATAATTTATAACTTCCAACCCACTACCCTCCAATTTTTTTTTAAATCAACTAATTAACGCATTAAATAACAATTCAAAAATATTATATAATTAGTAAATACTGTAAAATTTAATTTTGTATAATTTTGGATATAAGAAATGCCTTAGCAGTTGGCTTATCATTATTGCTATTACGATAATCTTAGTAATATAATTAAAAAAAATATATATATTAAAAAGAATGACAAAACAAAATTTTAATGATAATTTTGAATTTCTAAGAATTATCCAATGGAATAGTGTTAGTTGCATAGCCATAAACATATAAAAACAAATAAGAAATTATAGACGGTCATGACCGACAGGATCAAATATGGGGCAATATAAATAAAATTTAATTGATGTATTTGTGTTTACATAAAAGTTATTTACACAGAAATACTAGTAATGTTCCAAATTTGTTCCAATACGGTTTTAATTATGTTTTAATACTGTTCTAGTTCTGTTATGTTCTAGTTCTGTTCTAGTTCTGTTCTAGTTCTGTTATGTTCTAGTTCTAGTTCTGTTCTAATTCTGTTCTAGTTCTGTTCTAGTTCTGTTCTAGTTCTGTTCTAGTTCTGTTCTAGTTCTGTTCTAGTTCTGTTCTAGTTCTGTTCTAGTTCTGTTCTAGTTCTGTTCTAGTTTTGTTCTAGTTCTGTTCTAGTTCTGTTCTAGTTCTGTTCTAGTTCTGTTCTAGTTCTGTTCTAGTTCTATTCTAGTTCTGTTCTAGTTCTGTTCTAGATCTGTTCTCGTTCTGTTCTAGTTCTGTTATATTTGTGTTCTAGTTCTGTTTTAGTTCTGTTCTAGTTCTATTCTAGTTCTGTTCTAGTTCTGTTCTAGTTGTGTTATATTTGTGTTCTAGTTCTGTTTTAGTTCTGTTCTAGTTCTATTTCTGTTCTAGTTCTGTTCTAGTTCTGTTCTAGTTCTGTTCTATTTCTCTTCTAGTTCTGTTCCACTTCAGTTTTAGTTCTGTTCTACATGTGTTCTAATTATCCTCTACTTTTATTTCTGTTATAATCGGGGTACGTATAGCGAACGGAAGTAATTCGCTCACAAGCAGTTTAAATATTTCATATTTCCGCTAATAAGACGCGTTAAGTGTTGAAAATTCAAAGAGCGTTAAATAGAACTCGCTCTCAATTCGAATGAAGACGAATTGATCGCGAGTTTTATAATTTTAATAACAAAATTAGTTAAAATTTATAAAAGATAATTAAATTTTATGTTTCATACATATGATATAACAAAAAAAAAAATGTCTAATTGAATTTATGTATGTACATAAGGGTTATAATCAAAATAAGACATTATCACGATGTGGTAGCCAGTAGTGATCTAACAACAAAAACATTTTTCTCCAGGTAATTTTGTTGCAAAAACTTTCGATCGATCGCAAGCGAATTGAAAATATAAAAACATGTAAATATCACTTACAAAGCGAATACAAAAAAAAAACAAGTCTCGTATTAATGTGATTTTAAATTGTTTAGTGATCGCGAGCTATATTTTTTTATCTAACCTGGTTATAATTCTTTTCTAGTATTCTTAACCTTGCCTGTCTATTGTGCGTACTCATATACTATATGTTTGTTGGCTATCTGTTGTCTAAATTATTAGGGTTTTTGGAATAATAGTAAGACCATTTTATCATCTTATCTGTAGTATATAAGTTATTTGTTATTATTAATTAAAATTTTTTGCCAAAAATATATACATATATATGTATATATATTTCTGTATTTATGTACATTTGTATCAATCCGTTGAAATATTGCCTATAAAAAGGCAGCAATTTTTAACAAATAGAGTTAGTGTTAAAGTAACTTTCAAAATCAAACGGAAACATTAGTAAAGAAAAGAAAAATTTAAATAATTCTTAAAAAAATGATAAGTGAGTGTTAAACAAAAAAAAAAATACAAAATAGCATTTAAATAAAATTTGTTTTTCTGAAAATATGTGTATATTTTTTATTTCAATTTTTTTCTTTTTTTTTTTTTGTAATTACAGTTAAAACTTTATTGGCAAGTGTTGCCATTATGCTAATAGCAACTGTTAATGCTGAATACAATGTGGCCAAATATTGTGAACTTGTAAAGATCGGTACGTTAATGCCCAGCATGGTATCCTGTCAAGATTATTACATATGCGGTCTTAATAACCAACCAATACCAGTCAAATGCGGCGCTAATACTGTTTTCGATAAAGATACACAAGGCTGTGTACCTGAGGCACAGGGAAACTGCATTTTAAGTGTAGATAATCCATGCGAAAATAAGGATGGAACATTTGCTCCCAGTTCTAAAGCTTGCAATGAATGGCATTATTGTTTAAATGGCAATATAGCAGTAAATGGTAGCTGTCAACTAGGACAAATATTTAACGCCTCTAACAATTCTTGCATTTATGGCGCTTGTAATTCAGATGACGATAGCAATAGTGATTTTACACCTGTCCTTAACATTTGTGATATTATGCAAAATGGTCAATTCTTTGGTGATTTCGAAAATTGCAATAAATGGCAAAAGTGTAATAATGGAAAACTGCAAAAAGGCATTTGTCTAGGCAATTTGGTGAGTATAAATAATTATGATTAAAAGTAAAACTTTTAAGAAACAAATATTGTTTTTTTTTTACTGACAGGTTTACGATACGAAAAATGGCATGTGTTTACAAAATGATGGCACAATGTGTGAAAGAACCAATGGTATGGTAAGTGAAGACGGAGGTGCACCTGATGAATCATTATGTACATCATCTAATGATGGGCCTCTTCCCGATAAACTAACGTGTTCCGTTTATTATGAATGCAAAGAAGACACCACATCGACATCGACAACTTATAAATGGATAAAAGAACATTGCACAAATGGTCAATATTTTGATGTTTTTATTGGGGATTGCGTAGATCGTACGAAAGCTCGTGTCTATAAAGGTTGTAATCGTTGTGAATTCACTACAGGCAGTACCACATATTGGGTAAATGCCGTCAGTAATGATTGTACAAAATTCAGTACTTGCAGAAATGGGCGAAAAATAACTAATGAAGATGGTAGTTGTAGTCCTAAGTATTATTTCAATGAAGCAGATCAATATTGCATTATGGGTAATTTCGATAATTATGCTGAAACAAATGGAGCTTGTCAAAATTATACATGTGATGGTTATAATTGCATGCTAAATTCACCAGTTTAATAAAATAATTTTCAATAAACAATACTTTTTCAAAAACTAAAAATAATACAATTTCATCATCGACCTAAAAAATATTTTAATATTAATCAGTCTATAAGAGATTGGACAAAATTCGGAAAAAAAAATAAACAAACAAAAAAATTCTTATTTTAAAAAGTAAAATGCAAAAGTTTTTAAATCACTTTTCAGCACTTCAAACTGAATCACTTATGCTACACCAGCTAAAGTTCTTACTACTTCTAGATAACCTATTAAGACAATAGTGATATGTTAAGTTAACAGAGCTCTGTTAATCCTAGATAAAAACTAATACCTAATTGTCGAAAGTGTTAACAGTGGGCCTGAAGTGATTGAATTGAATGAAAAACAAGTAGAAAAGTATAGTCGGACATGGCCGACCATAAAATACCCTACACCATGAGTATATTTTTAAAAATTTAACTTTTTATAAAATTTTTATTTTTTATAAAGAAACTTTTATGTTGAATATTACCATAATTCCAAATTTAAGCAATTTATTGATAAAAAAATAAATTTTCTAAATAAGGCTTTATATGGGTCAAATATGGGCCGATGCTCGGTAAATTTGGGAAAATGATATATTTCTAAATAACAGTTATCTTTGTTGAGTTTCATTGCGATACAAATGGTTACAAGTTTAGACGTTTAAGACATTTTTTGAAGGAGGGCTTGTATGGGGGCTAGTGTCAAATAAGCGCCGATCCTTACGATCGGGGGCTAGGTGAAATAATGGACCGATTTCAACCATTTTCAATAGGCTTTGTCCCCGTGCCCAAAAACATGCTTGGTCCAAATTTCATAAAATTATCTTGAAAATTGCGGCCTGTCCATGTAAACTTTGCGCACAAGGTTTACATGGACAGCCAGCCAACCGAACGGATGGACATGTCTTAATCGACTCAAAAAATGATTCTAAATCGATCGTTATACTTTAAGGTGGGCATAGGACCAATATTTTTGTATGTTACAAACATCAGCACAAACGTATAATATCCTCCCCACTATAGTGGTGTAGGGTATAAAAAAATACAAAATTCTTTTAAAATTCCTACTATAAACACTTTTAACCATTACGTTTTTCTTCGAATCCGTCTAAGGTGATATCCAATATTTTTTTCTCTGCCCACTATCTATTTTAAGTGGAAAAAGGACTTAAATCATTTATTTAATGTTGATCATTTTGCTCTGGTTTTAACAGAAGTTCCCTAAAATATTTAACATATCACAATTATTTCAATTTAAAATTTCCTAAATTTATAGATTTTTTAAAGCTTTTACGTCAATTCTGTTAACTTAACATGACTGTTAAAAGTGACTTTATTAATTTTAAAAGTTTGTGTCTAGAATTCAAATTGCAAATTTATCTTCAAGCGGTCAAAAATTTTTAAAAATATTTATATAAAAGTTAATTATGCACAATTTTATAAAAATTCAGATATTGTTCTGTTCTAGTTCTTTTTTAATTCTGTTCTAGCTCTGTTCTTGTTCTGTTCTAGTTCTGTTTTAGTTCTTTTTTAATTCTGTTCTTGTTCTGTTCTAGTTCTGTTCTAGTTCTGTTCTAGTTCTGTTCTAATTCTGTTCTAGTTCTGTTCTAGTTCTGTTCTAGTTCTGTTCTAGTTCTGTTCT
>NC_060953.1:5687901-5689358 GCF_022045245.1 Lucilia cuprina | reverse complement strand
TCTAGTTCTGTTCTAGTTCTGTTCTAGTTCTGTTCTAGTTCTGTTCTAGTTCTGTTCTAGTTCTGTTCTAGTTCTGTTCTAGTTCTGTTCTAGATCTGTTCTAGTTCTATTCCAGTTCTGTTCTACTTCTGTTCTAGTTCTGTTCTATTTCTGTTCTATTTCTGTTCTATTTCTGTTCTATTTCTGTTCTAGTTCTGTTCTTGTTCAGTTCTAGTTCTGTTCCAGTTCTGTTCCAGTTCTGTTCTAGTTCTGTTCTAGTTCTGTTCTAGTTCTGTATTAGTTCTGTTCTAGTTCTGTTCTAGTTCTGTTCTAGTTCTGTTCTAGTTCTGTTCTAGTTCTGTTCTAGTTCTGTTCTAGTTCTGTTCTAGTTCTGTTCTAGTTCTGTTCTAGTTCTGTTCTAGTTCTGTTCTAGTTCTGTTCTAGTTCTGTTCTAGTTCTGTTCTAGTTCTGTTCTAGTTCTGTTCTAGTTCTGTTCTAGTTCTGTTCTGTTCTAGTTCTGTTCCAGTTCTGTTCCAGTTCTGTTCTTCTTCTGTTCTAGTTCTGTTCTATTTCTATTCTATTTCTGTTCTATTTCTGTTCTATTTCCGTTCTAGTTCTGTTCTAGTTCAGTTCTAGTTCTGTTCCAGCTCTGTTCTAGTTCTGTTCTAGTTCTGTTCTAGTTCTGTTCAGTTCAAAATTCTATTTAAAACTTATATTTGTAGAGATCCTATTTTTTAAATAAAATTATTTATAAGAGATCTTAAGGGAGGTTATAAAACTATCAAATGCATGAGCTGGTATTTTTTTGAACAGAAAACAGTTTAAATTATTGTTATTTAAATATATTTATAAATTATAAGTATTTAAAGTAAATAGCAAATTTAATTAGTATATACGAGTCCAAAAAAAAGAGTGTTATATGAATAACGTGAAAATAATGGGGCCTGCAATGTTGTTTATCATATTTATAAATAATATTTTTGTTAATTTGTAGTTTCGTTTAATATTAGATAGAGAAATTAATTAATTTGATAAATTAATTTTAATCTTATCCGAAATATTTTGCAATTATTTGAAAAACTATCCAATAGAATGCCAGCCTATAGTAGCAACTACTGAAAACATTTGCAGACTCATCAGTTTAAAGGAAAACCAGCACACATTGTCTATAGTGTCGATTGTAGCCTAGGACCTATGTTATTGTTAAGACTATAGTGTGGAGTTTCGATTATGACTATTATGAACAATTCTAGTCTAACTATATTCTAGTTTATAGTATAATCTAAAGTCTAGTCTATAGTCCAGCCTATAGTCTATTCTTTAGTCTGGTCTATAGTCTAGTCTATAGTCGAGTCTATAGTCTAGTCTACAGTCTAGTCTATAGTCTAGTCTATAGTCTATTCTATAGTCTAGTCTATAGTCTAGTCTATAGTCTAGTCTATAGTCTAGTCTATAGCCTAGTCTATAGTCTAGTCTAT
>NC_060953.1:5685387-5687801 GCF_022045245.1 Lucilia cuprina | reverse complement strand
AGAACTAGAACAGAACTAGAACAGAACTAAAACAGAACTAGAACAGAACTAGAACAGAACTAGAACAGAACTAAAACAGAACTAGAACAAAACTAGAACAGAACTAGATTTGGAAATTTTTAGGTACTTGAATTTGAAATATTTGAAATGAGTAGAAATAAATTTCTTAGTTTAACTACTCTGGCAACGCTTTTTTAATAATTGATTGATTGTTTGTTGTAAATCTTAAAAAAAACTGCATACTATTAGGATTTATGAATTATTTCAACGAATTTCAAAAAAAAACTTGTAATTTTATTCAACAATTAGTGCTTGACTGAAGACATTTTAATTAATTTTTAATTTTTTGGCTTCTTCGTTGTTTTAGGCTTTTTTGTTGTTGTTTTTTTTTGGTGGCTTTTTTGTTTTTCCGTTATCTAAAGCGGGGTTTTTTCCATCTAGTGTAGTTTCAACACGCTCTGGCTCTGTTGTTGCTGGTGTAGTTTTCTCCGGCTCTGTTTCCGTTGGCTTAGTTTCTTCTGGCTCTGCTGTTGCTGGTGTTGTTTTCTCCGGCTCCGTTTCCGTTGGCTTTGTTTCCTCTGGCTCAGTTGTTGCTGGTGTACTTTTCTCTGGATCAGTTGTTGCTGGTGTACTTTTCTCTGGCTCAGTTGTTGCTGGTGTACTTTCCTCTGGATCAGTTTTCGCTGGTGTACTTTCCTCTGGATCAGTTTTCGCTGGTGTGGATTCTTTAGAGGGTTCTTCGGTTGTAGTGGCTGTTTCAAGGTAACAAGCACCATTATTTTTTCTATAATCTGGTAAATTTGTATCATTATTAGTACATATTTGTTCTTGTTCGTTAAAATAGCCGCTGACACACGTGCCCTTAACAATCTCCTTTCCATCTTTACATACTAAATAATTCATGCAAGTGGGATCAACAGCATTTACAAAAGTTGTGTTGACAAATTCACAACGATCACAGCCTTCAACCGGTGTAGCCTCTTGACGATTTTTGCAGCTTTTTGTGTTCACATCGTAATATTCACCATTTTCACATGAATTTTTTTTCCACGTATAATTATTATTAGATACTGTACATTCGAAGTAAATAGAGCAGACACCAGAATTGGGAATTATTTTGTCTAGTTCAGTTTCATTACAGATTTCGGTTGGTCCAGCGCACATATTGCCATTACTCGGTACACACATGCGTTTTTCGGCATTGTAGATCTTGTTAAATAAAAAAATAAATATTATATGTATGTTTCATATTTAGGTATAAAGACTTACCAATCCGTTCTGGCATACGCCTTTTGAGTCTTGGTTTCCGTAGCAAACATGCCAAGCGGCACAATCGTCGATATCACCAAAGAATTGACCAACTTGCATAATCTGACATATATTTTCTATCTCTATAGGTGCACTACTATATGGGCAATCGCCGGAAGCACACAGTTTTGTATCCTTATTAAAATACTGTCCATATGCACAGTTACCACTGGCTAATATTTCATTCTTTTCACAATAAATCCACCTCTGACAGTCATTAGGATCTGATACAAAACCCACGACATTATTATCACATGGATTAGGAGTTTTAATATTACAATTCGCTGAAGAGGCAGATACACAATTTTGTTTATCTTTGCTAAAGACATCGCTACCGCTACAAGAGGTTTCAATTACTTGGCCATTGTCTCTGCAGATGTAATACTTTTGGCATGAGATTAAACTGGGAAATTTAGTGCCAGTTGGTACAAGTTGACAGTAGCTGCTAACATTGTAGCCAGCATAGGCCGCTTGTAAGCTAAATGCTAATAGCATGATGGCAACACTAGCCACTTGAGATGAAACTAAGGAAACAAGTTTGAACAACAGATATTGTATACAAAAATATTGAAAATAACCAAATCCTTAATCCTTTTTGCTCACTTACCACCCATGTTTAAAAAAGTTTTATATTATTTAGCGAATTTTCTATTTTTCACTAGTCGTTAGATTTTTAACACTGACTATGTTTGTCCGAGATTATGTTGCCTTTTATAATAAAAAGTCTATTACTTAGGTATTTCATTATTTCTAAATAGATATAAATTTAGCTATTGTTTAAGAAATAAAAATTAATTAAACAAAATTTATTTACAAACAACTAGTTTTGCCTATTAAAAGAAATCCCTCAATTTAAAGATAAGATTTTAACTTTTAATAAACTGACCTTAAACATGGGCTGTGCCGAATATTTTACACCCTTAAATGCAGTTAATTATGAAGAAATATATTAGTTTTTAGTAATACTTTGACTATAGATTAGGCCAAAGACCAGACCTTAGACAAGACTAGACTATAGACTAGACTATAGACTAGACTATAGACTAGACTATAGACTAGACTATAGACTAGACTATAGACTAGACTATAGACTAGACTATAGACTA
>NC_060953.1:5640352-5685287 GCF_022045245.1 Lucilia cuprina | reverse complement strand
CTGTTCTAGTTCTGTTCTAGTTCTGTTCTAGTTCTGTTCTAGTTCTGTTCTAGTTCTGTTCTAGTTCTGTTCTAGTTCTGTTCTACTTCTGTTCTAGTTCTGTTCTAAGTTTGCTCTTGTTCTGTTCTAGTTATGTTCTAGGTTTGTTCTAGTGTTATTCTAGTTCTATTCTAGTTCTACTCTTGTTCTATTCTAGTTTTATTCTTGTTCTAATCTAGTTAGTTCTGTTTTACTACGGTTTCAGTTTTGTTCTGTTCATCATTTTTTACTCCTGCCTTACAAGTTTTACCCCCAGGAGGGCCTTGCAATTAATATTGAATGAATATTAAGCGGATTTAATTAGAATTTTGTATGATAAGTAAAATTTTATCAGCAAGATTCGACAAAACATTATATATTTTTTTGTTTTTTTTTTAATTTTAAATAGGTAATAGGTAATGTCAAATTTGTTCACAATATTGATAAAGCAGAAATAAAAAAACTGACACACAAACATAGTTCAAGTAGAACTATAAAATACCCTGCCATAGAGTATTAATAACGTCTATAGCTGTGGTGTATAGAGTATATTTATTGTAGAGTCTCTATTCTCTATAATCTACATATTACCTGCCTTTCAATCCATTTAATTTCCAGAAAATCCTTTTAGAATATTCATTTCAATGATCGGTAGATCCAAACCGCATTATTATTTAAAATATATCTGTGTCAAAAGCTTTATAATATGTCGGGTATTATTTTAACTGTTACAAATCAAATGTTTAATCAATAGTAAAATAACAAAACTAACATTCTTTAATTAAAACTTAAGACAAAGTAATATTTCATTTAAAACCAAAACATTTTGCATTCAAATTTAGTTATTTCCTAAAGTTTTACAAATATAGTTCGATTCGGATTTCTTAAGAACAAAAAAATATGAAAGGTACAAACAATTTTAAGCAAAATACTTTTTAACAAATACGTTTATTAGTAAACTCTAGGACTGATTTTGTTTCCTTTGTTATTACTCTTCCTCAGCGTATCCTGTGGTGATTAATCTCTTTATAGGAATTCTATTTTTGCCCAAATATTACACACTAGAACTACGAGTACCCTTATCCGAAGATGTCTGTCGTTATTTCAAGAATGGTGAAATTGTGCGTAACCCCAGTTCCTGCACTGAAACATTAATATGTCAAGATGGCAAAAGCACGCCTTATTCCAAAAAATGTAACGATGATAAAATAATTTTATTGTCAACAATGGATTGTGGAAAAGCTAATAAAGCCGACAGTTATTGCACACCGGCATGTGGAAATAAGAGTAATAAATGGATTGCAGATAATAAAAATTGTAGGGAATGGCATGAATGCAAAAATGGCACAATTGGTCAGACAGGTTTCTGTCCCGTGGGTCAAATATTTAATCAAACGGAACAAAGATGTAATTACGATAATGGTAAATGTGACAAAACCTTTGATATATGTAATGTGGCTAAAACATCGGTAAGTTTTTGGGATGAAAATAATTGTCACAAATTCTTCGTATGCGATACAAAGAGGAATCTTCAAAATAAAACTTGCAACTTGGGACTCTATTACGAGGCACGTACAGGAATCTGTACTGAAAAGGCAAAGGTCAATTGCTATAAACATCCGATACCCGACTATGTATGTGGAAATGAAAAATTGGCCATACTTAATGCTTTCGTAAAGGACCAAGCCACTTGTCGTGGTTTTTTCTATTGCAAGCGCATGCCTAGGAAAAATGAAACAGATGGGTCTTGGAATTATAATCCTGATAAAAATCCGACTTGGGGTCAATGTCAAAGGAATCTATTTTTCGATGAAGAAACACAATACTGTCGTGATCAAAATTATGTTAAATGTAATGAAGATCGTTGTGATGGTCATATGAGTGGCAAAGTATTGAGCGAAAAACCTGGTTGTAAGCATTATTTAGAATGTATCAATGGCTATACGCACAAAGAAGTTTTATGTGATAATAATAAATATTTCGATCCAGTTACTGAAACATGTGTCTACACAAAAATTTCATATCCGATTTGTGAGTAAAAAATTTTAATAAAATAATGTCCAATAAAAAATCAATAATAATAAAATAATAAATAATAAAATATTTTTTTTTTATTTTTTAAGTAGAAATTATGGCCAATAGGCTAGATATATTTTGGAAATGAATATATAAATTAAATAAATTCAATTAAATTAAAAAGAATATTTAGTTCTAGTTCAGTTCTAGTTCAGTTCTAGTTCAGTTCTAATTCAGTTCTAGTTCTGTTCTAGTTCAGTTCTAGTTCAGTTCTAGTTCAGTTCTAGTTCAGTTCTAGTTCAGTTCTAGTTCAGTTCTAGTTCAGTTCTAGTTCAGTTCTAGTTCAGTTCTAGTTCAGTTCTAGTTCAGTTCTAGTTCAGTTCTAGTTCAGTTCTAGTTCAGTTCTAGTTCAGTTCTAGTTCAGTTCTAGTTCAGTTCTAGTTCAGTTCTAGTTCAGTTCTAGTTCAGTTCTAGTTCAGTTCTAGTTCAGTTCTAGTTCAGTTCTAGTCTATAGTCTAGTCTATAATCTGGTCTATATTCTAGTCTATAGTCTAGTCTATAGTCTAGTATATAGTCTAGTCTATAGTCTAGTCTATAGTCTACTCTATAGTCTAGTCTATAGTCTAGTCTATAGTCTAGTCTATAGTCTAGTCTATAGTCTAGTCTATAGTCTAGTCTATAGTCTAGTCTATAGTCTAGTCTATAGTCTAGTCTATAGTCTAGTCTATAGTCTAGTCTATAGTCTAGTCTATAGTCTAGTCTATACTCTAGTTTATAGTCTAGTCTATAGTCTAGTCTATTGTCTAGTCTATTATCTAGTCTATAGTCCAGTCTATAGTCTAGTCTATAGTCTAGTACATAGTCTATTATATAGTCTAATCTATAGTCTAATCTATAGTCTAGTCTGTAGTCTAGTCAATAGTCTAATGTATAATCTAATGTTTAGTTTAATTATTAGTTGATTTTGTCGATATATCAAATAAAACAAATAAATTTGTAACTTATTTTTTTAATTCTATACATATGTGTATGCGTGGCGCGGGTCCACCGAAAATTTGTCATACAAAATATAAAAATGAGGAAAAATATTATAAGTAAAAAACCAAAATTTTCAACACATATGCATATGCTTTATTCTTATTATTTATGATAACAAGCAGGATAATTAATTATTTCCGTGGTACATATACCCTGTTCTTCGTCGAAAAATGTATTATCACACTTTCCTTTTCCCTTCTGAACACCATTTTCACATCGAAGATAATGACGACAACCACTTTCACTACTGACCACAAATGTTCTTTTACTACCCTCGCAACGATCTTTATAACATTCAACTTTCAGTGGATCTACGCACTTTTGTTCCACCTCGCTAAAGAACAAATTATTAGGACATTTATACCATTGAGGATTTGGATCCGGTTTAGAGCCATAATCAGCACAAAAGAAAGTGCCAGCACAGGTAACTCCATCACTGACGAATTTATTTTTTTTCAAAGTTTTTCCTGAGCCGCAGACATTTTCCGGTACTGGATGACATCCTTCTATTTTTTCACTTATACATGTTCCATTAATTGGATAATAAAATGGTTTGGTGCCCTCACATAATACATTTTTAAGTATCACTTTTTTTTTAATTTCTTCACATACGAAATATTTTCCGCAATTGGATTCATCTTTAAATTTAACGCCCGCCTTAACGATGGCGCAAAAGTTCAAATTCTGAACACTGCAGCTCGAATTAAAATCATAAATACACATCTGCTCAGTCTGATCAAAGTGATAATTTTGTGGACAGTGACCATATAAAGCCAAATCATCGTCTTGACAATAATAATAGCCATAGCAAGATTTTGGATCTTTTACAAATGAGTGACTCTTATTCGTACAATCGATTTCGCATGTACTGTTATCGGTTAAATGTTTTACGCATTGAAATGTATCCTTATTGTAGAAAGGTGTGGGGCTCTTACATTGAATACCAGGAGTTGATTTGAAATCAATACATATGATTTCTTGACTACAATCATCTGGATCACGCAATTTAGTTTTGTTTGGAAACAGGCGACAAGGGTCAGTAGTACGTTGTGCAACTATAGTTACGGTTAGTATTGACCACATTAGAGCCAAGGCCACTTGACAGATTAATAAAGGGTCTTTTATAGGAAAAATATTATGTTATCATTATGGATTTTTCATTTAATTATTTAATTTACCTTTCATGTTGAATTTTAAGGACCGAACTGTTGGGAGTTTAGCAAAAGACTAAAGATATTTTAAATATACACATAATATATTTATTTTATTACTTAAGACCCGAATTAATATTTAAAATAAATTTGTGATAAATATTTATTAGCTACGATAAGATTACTTTCCACATACATATGTACATACGCATTAAAAGTAACAACTATCATGACAACAAAGGGGCCATTAGATAGGACGTTACAATTTATAAAGCGAATATCTATTTATGATTAGATTCTGCATTTAGATTTAAAAGTAAAGGAAAAAACATACTTGATAACTTATAAATATAAATATAAAGAGCATAAATCAATAGATTGCTTTTGGAATGAATTGTCTCATGGTAAAGCCTGATTATTATTAACAAATTGGTAAATTTCTGCAATCTCTACAACTTCACGATTTTATCGTTCTATGGTCTATTCTTCAGTCTAGTCTATAGTCCAAACTATAGTTTAGTGTATAGTCTAGTCTATGGTCTAATCTATAGCCAAGTCTGTGGTCTAGCTAGTTTATTCTTTAGTCTATACTCTAGTCTATATTCTAGTCTATATTCTAGTCTATGGTCTAGTCTATAGTCTAGTCTATGGTCTAGTCTATAGTCTAGTCAATAGTCTAGTCTATAGTCTAGTCAATAGTCTAGTCTATAGTCTAGTCTATAGTCTAGTCTATAGTCTAGTCTATAGTGTGGTCTATAGTCTAAATTATAGCCTAGTCCATGGTCTAGTCTATAGCTAGTTTATAGTCTAGCCTATACTCTAGTTTATAGTCTCTTATATAGTCTAGTCTATAGTCTAGTCTATAGTCTAGTCTATAGTCTAGTCTATAGTCTAGTCTATAGTCTAGTCTATAGTCTAGCCTATACTCTAGTCTATAGTCTAGTTTATAGTCTCTTATATAGTCTAGTCTATAGTCTAGTCTATAGTCTAGTCTATAGTCTAGTCTATAGTCTAGTCTATAGTCTAGTCTATAGTCTAGTCTATAGTCTAGTCTATAGTCTAGTCTATAGTCTAGTCTATAGTCTGGTCTATAGTCTAGTCTATAGTCTAGTCTATGGTCTAGTCTATAGTCTAGTCTATGGTCTAGTCTATAGTCTAGTCTATAGTCTTGTCCATAGTCTAGTCTATATTCTAGTCTATATTCTAGTCTATTGTCTTGTCTTGTCTATATTTTAGTCTATAGTAAAGTCTGTAGTCTAGCGGAGCATTAAAACTTTTTCCTGATCTCATATCACAGCAGTATTAAATAAGAAGATCCGAAAATTGCATTATGAACAGTTTTCTTTACGCATATATCTCAATTATTATTATCTCAATTTTAACATATAATAATTTTTAATTGATCAGTTAAAATGATCTAGAATAGTAAAATATTCCAAAACAATTTGATTCAGTCTTTTGTTTTTTTTTTTTTTTTTTTGGATATTTCAATATCAAACTAATTTGTGAAAGTAATTAATAAGAAGTAGAGATTTTAAACAATTTACAGTGACAGTTATCATGGCACACTTAAACTATCTCTAGGTGATACTAAAATAATATATTTCGAAATATAAGATAAAAACATGGTAAATTTTAAATTGTTCTGACGTCTAGAATAAATAAGGAAGTTATCAGTGACGTGGTTGTGAGAAAAGGAACATTGGTAAAAAAAAACATATTAATTGTATAAACCATATGGGATTTTAAAAGATTCTAAATTGTATGTTGTTAATAATCATAATAACTAAATAGATTTATATATTTATTTATTTATTATTTGTATTTGATATTTATATTTTTGTCAGTGTAAAGGAAATACCACTTTCACTCATGTTTTCAAGTAATAGTTCCCACTTTACACTACATATACTGATATCTTCCTACTCATATCAAATTAAAACAATTAGTGAAAACTTAAAACAATTGTTTAATAGCCAATATGAAGTGCAAATGACTATACATATGTATACACTATATATAGTATACATATATATGTATATATATCTATATATTTGACATTATCAATGAATAACAACATAAAAGATCAAAACCTAGGAAAATATATATATATATTGAGGTAGCAAAGTTTTGATTAGATATAAGACCCCCACAGAATTTTCAATTTGAAAAATCTTTTAAAGGTACCTGCAATTTTTAAGAGCAATTAGTTACTCTATGAATTGCTGTAAGAAAGCATCTACATATAAAACCTATAGCCGAAATAGTGAAAATGAAAGGTAGACATATATAAAAAAAATACGAGAAAACTAAAGACTAGTGACATGTTGTAGATAACATAAATGTAGATATGTATGTTTACAAGAAATTCTAATTTAATAATTGTCAAAATATGTTATAATTTGCAAGCTTGTCAAAGTTTTATAATTAATAATATAATATTGAAAAGAAAAAAAAAAAAAAAAACATTAATAGAGTCTGTGCTAAAAGATATAAAAAATAAATAAAAAAACAATCAACCTAAACAATATGAAATGGTTAAAACAGATGGTAATGGAATCAACGAAAGTTAATATACATAATGCGTTTTAGGATCTTAAAATGTAATCTTAAGACACTTAATAATCTTTACTAAAGTTTAGTCTATAATCTAAACTATAGTGTTACTATAGTTTAGTCTATAGTCTAGTCTATAGTCTAGTCTATAGTCTAGTCTATAGTCTAGTCTATAGTCTAGTCTATAGTCTAATCTATAGTCTAGTCTATAGTCTAGTCTATAGTCTAGTCTATAGTCTAGTCTATAGTCTAGTCTATAGTCTAGTCTATAGTCTAGTCTATAGTCTAGTCTAGTCTATAGTCTAGTCTAGTTTATAGTCTAGTCTATAGTCCAGTCTATAGTCTAGTCTATAGTCTAGTCTATAGTCTAGTCTATAGTCTAGTCTCTAGTTTAGTCTATGGTCTAGTCTATAGTCTGGTATATAGTCTAGTCTATAAACTATAGTCTAGTCTACAGTCAGGTCAATAGTCTAGTCAAAATTTTAGTCTCTAGTCTACATTATGGTCTATTTTATGGTCAACACTATTGTCTAGTCTAGTCCTTGGCCTAGACCATAGTCTACAGTCTAGTCTATTGTCTAGTCTAAAATATTTCTTTGAATCTCATATTAAGAAACCCATTATTTAGCAAATATTTATGTGATGCTTTCTACTAACCCCAATTTATGGCTTTTCTATTGCAGCATTGCAGCTTTCTATAGTACTCCTAATTGCGGTGGATCTATTTACAACAATCTCAGCAGATGCCTCAGACTACACAAAACTCTGTCGTTTATTCAAAAACGGCACAAAATTACGTGTTCCCGGATCATGTGAACAGTATATGGTTTGTAATGGCAATAGTGGTGAAATTTTCACTTGTTCTGGCAATTTGAAATATGATGCGAATCAAGAAAAATGTGTCGCAAATTTTAATACCACTGCACTATGTGATAATCGTTGTATGGGTAAAAGGAACGATACATTCGCAGCGGACCCAACCAATTGTCGTGGCTTTTATTATTGTCTAAATGGTCAAGCTTATGCCAGTAGTTGTGATTGGCAGTACTATTTTGATGAGGCTGACCAAATGTGTGTTTATCCTCGTAATTCTATGTGCAAAGATGTTAATCATATTTGTGAACTGGTAAAGGATGGTACCACGTTTCGTAATGAGAATGATTGTTCACAATACTATATTTGCACCAAAGGCGTACAAATGATTAAAAGTTGCAAACCTTCGTACTTTAATGTAGAAAAGGGATCTTGTGATAAAAAGAAGAATGTTATCTGTTATGCCCATCCAATAGCCGCGAATTTATGTCCAAAGAATATTACGAATATAGTGAAAAAAGCCGATGATGGTTCTTGTCGGGGTTACTTTGTTTGCAGGCCTATGGGAGAATTTGCTCAAGATGAAAAACCCATTTGGTACCAGTGTCCGTCTGGAAAGTTTTTCAGTGAAGCTCAAGGAGAATGTTTGGATCCCATCAATGTTAAATGCAATTATAATCGTTGTGAAAGCCGTGGTAATATGCTCGTTAACAGTTCTTTGAATAATTGCCGCAATTATATTAAATGTGAAAATAATATGGAAGTGGGGGAATACACCTGCGGCGACAATTACTTTTTCGATGAGCGTCTTCAAGCATGTGTTCCGTATATTATTTACTTTAAATGTTGTGATCAACCAAATACGCACAAAAACGTTAAGTTGTAATTAAAGTTATGCATGTCTATCTACTACACGGTTATTGGTCTAATTTATTATTATTGGCTTTGTTTTTGGGGAAAATGAAATTGACTTAATTAGAATAATATAATACATATATTTTCTAAAAAAAAAGAGTGTATAACAGTATAAGAATTGTTAGTATAACAGTTTTTCGCTAGAAAATTGTTAGTATAAGCGTTTTTAGAAATTTTGTTATTTTAAAAGTTTTTCTCTAAAAAGTTATTAGTATAACAGTTTATGTTTAGAAAAATTGTTAATATAACAGATTGTTTTATAAAAATATTTAGTATAACAGTTGTTTTAAGTTTTTCTCTAAAAAGTTATTAGTATAACAGTTTATCTTTAGAAAAATTGTTAATATAACAGATTGTTTTATAAAAATATTTAGTATAACAGTTTTTTTTTAATTGTGTTTATAATAATTTTTCTTCAAAAACAATTTATTGTGTAACAGTTTTTCTATAGAAAATTGTTAGTATAACAGTTTTTCTTTTAGAAAAATTTATTGTTTAAGAGTTTTTCTTTAGAAAATTGTTAGTAAAACAGTTTTTGTTTGAATATATTTTACTACAATAGTAGTCTAACAAGTTTTCTTTAAAAAAAATTCTTACTGCAACTGCCTTTTTTTTTTTTGAAATTGTCAGTATATTAGTTTTTCTTATGATACATTTCAAGAATAATTGTTTTTTAGAAAAATTATTTGTATAACATTTTTTCCATCATAAAAACTGTGAGTGGATTAGTTTTTATATAGAAAACGTATTAGTATAACGGTTTTTTAATTGAAACCCTTTTTGTATAACAATTTTTGTTCATAAAAAAACTCTTAGTGTTACTACATTGTTTTCTCGCTTCTAAATACACGCCTAAAAGTATGCAATAAAAGTTTATAAACATACATCTGGCTACGCTATATTTTTTTCACAAAACTTTCCAACACTTAAAACTATCAAACAGCTGTTTTAGCTGTCAAATACAACTACAATAGGAAAAAAACTCAAAGTAAATAAAAAGTAAACAAACCAACATGTTAACATTACGAAATTTAAGAATTTTAACAAAATTTAACAATTTAACTATAACTAATGTACCAAAACGTTATCTAAGAGGTCTACCACAGCGTAGAGTAGAATTTAGCGTCCTACCTTCTGTCACCAATGGCAAAGAGGAAGAAAAAGATGAGGTGAAATTGGCACAAAAAGAATTGGCCGAATTGACGGGTGGCCTTAGTATGCAGCAGCTAAAAGAAATTTTAGAACCGCACAAAAATAAACCTTTAAAAAGGCAGAAAGACTCTACGGAAGCACAGCTAACCACGGAAGTAAGCAAACAACCACTTTTACCCACCTACAACTTAGCGGCTTATGTCGACAAATCGGAATTACTGCAGCAATTCATACAATTGGGTGTAGACTTAAATGCCATTGAAAGGCGCAAGGGTTTGCCAGAATTTGTGTTAAAATTGAATTTAGAACAAGATGTTAAACCTCGACTGCTCTTTCTTAAAGATCAAGGAGTGCCTGCCGAAAGTTTTCGTGATCTTATAACCAAAAATCCCTTAATATTCAAAGTCGACCTAGATGATCTGCAAACTAGAGTAAATTATATGGAAGCGAAACGTTTTAGTGCAATACAAATCCAACGTATTCTCACACTCAATCCCTTTTGGTTAATGTTCTCCACTAAGCGTATTGATAAACGACTGGGCTATTTTCAAAAGGAATTCTCCTTAAGAGGTGATGATGTTCGCTTTCTAGCCAGTAAATTACCGCGTTTAATCACCTACAACATGGAACACATACGTCAGGCCACATTTAGTATACGCGAGGAAATGGGTTTCGATAAGGAAGAAATTAAATGTTTACTCTTAAGTAAACCACGATTATGGCTATTGAGTAAGTAAAATTTATTTTGATTTATTAAAAAAAAACTTAAATATCTTTTTTTTTCAATTTCACAGAACCTGATGATCTTATCGAACGTTTTGCCTATGTGCATCAGGAAATGCAATTGTCACATCAAATGATATTACAACAGCCGGAAATTTTAACCTCACGAGAGTTTCGTTTACGCGAACGTCATGAATTTTTAAAAATGTTAGGACGCGCTCAATACGATCCCGAAAAGGATATGTATATATCGCCAAAATCTTTGGTAGAGGGTAATAATCATTATTTTGTACGTAAAGTGGCTAAAAGTGATATGGAAACGTTTGAATTGTTTTTGAAAACAAGATAATTTTTATGAATTTTATAAAGAAAATCTTATTTTTAAGTTTATTTAATTTAGTTTGTTAATAAATTAAGATTTGTTAAGATTTTAAACTAAAGATTGTAATAAAGAATTTTCTTTTCTAAAGATTGTAATAAAGAATTTTCTGTAAGAAACAGCTTGTGAATATATTTAGCAAAGTTAAAAACCATTTGCCCTTTAAATTAGGGTTCTATAGTTGAAACGAAAAGTCGACTTTTCGACTTTTTGCATTTCATGAAAAGTCGACTTTTCGACTTTTTTGCATTTAATGAAATGTCGACATTTCGACTTTTTGCATTTCATGAAAAGTCGACTTTTCGACTTTTTGCATTTTATAAAAAGTCGACATTTCGACTTTTTGCATTTTATGAAAAGTCGACTTTTCGACTTTCGACTTTTTGCATTTAGTTAAAAGTCGATTTTTCGACTTTTTTCATTTAATTAAAAGTCGATTTTCGACTTTTAATATTTTATAAATAGTCGACTTTTCGGCTTTTCGACTTTATTCGACTTTTTCTGACTTTAGACCTTTTTCGACTATTTTCGACTTTTTCCGACCAGAGTTAAAAATTTATAAAGTTGCCAGAAGCGTAAATATATAATGTTGCCATTTAACATTATATTATTATTATTAATAAAAAAATTTTATTTATATTTTTTCTATTTGTTGCAATTTTTTGAGTTTTTTCGACTTCTTTCTATTTTCGAATTTTTCCGATTTTTCGGCTTTTTTCGACTTTTTTTTACAAAGTCGACTTTTCGACTTTTTTTTTACAAAGTCGACTTTTCGACTTTTTTTTTACAAAGTCGACTTTTCGACTTTTTTCATAGACGATAGTCGAGTTATCGACTTTTTTGGAACTTTTTGTCGAAAAAAGTCGAAGTCGACTATTTTGACTTCGACTTTTTTCGACAAAAAGTCGATTGTTCGATTATTTGAAAGTCGATTTATAGAACCCTACTTTAAATACACCAGAAAACTTTAATTTTTAACATTCTGTTATGAAATGCTACTTACATTGCTGATGACTTCCGTTGCAAATGATCTTTTCCGATTTATTTTCCATTTTTCTTTATTCCACATTTTTTTTAAATTTTAACACAAACACTTTTTCTCAAAATGCTTATCTTATACTTTATATTTCTTTATTTTTTATTTTCATTTTTTTAACATATAGCTTTTTTTCCTTTGCTTTACATCTTAATATTTATATTTTCATTTTAACATTACACATACACTCTCACAATAAAACGGAAACATTTGCTATTACAGGAACTTAAAAACATAAACAACTCAACTCATTTTTGAATTTCTTTCATTTCCTTTTATTTTTTAAAAGCTTTTTTTCTTTCTTACATTTTTATTTGCTCTGCTTTTATTAAGCTTTCTTTTTTTTAACTTACTCACTAACACTTTAACACACGTTGTTAAACGCTACGAACGGCCCGGTGAAAAGAAAACAACGACCGGCACAGAATTTCTAACAAAATTTAAACATTTTTTTATCACATTTCCTCTAATATTTCCAAGGTAACTTTTCTACACAACTATAAACCTATACTTTTATAACATTTTTATGTAAAAATATTTAATTATTTTGTATTATTTACTTTATAAATTAATAATTAATCTAAGACACATCTTCCGAACCAACCGAATCGTATGAAAATTGCGCGAGAACTAAATTTAATATGTATACAACCAAGTCATAAAGAGAAATGTCAAAAGCTTATGGATGTGAGTAAGTAAAAAGAAGTTAATAAAAGACAATGCGCAAATAACTAAAGTAAATGGGAAAATAGCAAGTGGGAGGAGTGGGCATATTATATATGTGAGTAAATAAAAAGCAGTAAGAAAAAGAGAGTGCGCGACTAATTAATGTAATTGTTTAAATGGGAAAATTGCAGGTGAAGTAGTGGGCATATTACATAATCCAGCGGTAAAGACTAATATTGATTTAAAAGGGAGATTATAAATAGACAATTAGTAGGCTATACTGTGGACCAAACTATAGACTAATATGTAGACTGGACTGTAATCTTAACTATAGACTAGACTATAGACTAGACTATAGACTAGACTATAGACTAGACTATAGACTAGACTATAGACTAGACTATAGACTAGACTAAAGACTAGACTTTAGACTAGACTATAGACTAGACTATAGACTAGACTATAGACTAGACTATAGACTAGACTATAGACTAGACTATAGACTAGACTATAGACTAGACTATAGACTAGACTATAGACTAGACTATAGACTAGACTATAGACTAGACTATAGACTAGACTATAGACTAGACTATAGACTAGACTATAGACTAGACTATAGACTAGACTATAGACTAGACTATAGACTAGACTATAGACTAGACTATAGACTAGTCTATATATGGGCGGCTTGATGGTGTGTTTGCTCCCAGTGGGATGGTAGTATTTAGTCCTAGCATTAGGCCAAATATCAGCCGACTAAATGTCAAAAACAAAGTGCATTAATAGGCCTTTCAGTGAGGTAGCAAGAAACCAATACAGTAAAGGACTATCATTGACCTTAGCAACAGTTACGGAGAAATTTCCCACAAAAAAACTGGATGACTATCCATCAAAAGTAGCGTGTGTTGGAAGATCCTAAAGGAGAATCCAAAGCATGCCAAACAGAATGACAACCCTGCTTGGTTCAAGAGTCATATGATGTTGTTAGTTTGCTGAAATAAGCGCTGCTGCTCGTGCTAGCTAGGGTTCTATAGTTGAAACTAAAAGTCGACTTTTCGACTTTTTACATTTTATGAAAAGTCGACTTTTCGACTTTTTGCATTTGATGAAAAGTCGACATTTTGACTATTTGCATTTTATGAAAAGTCGACTTTTCGAATTTTTGCATTTAGTTAAAAGTCGATTTTTCGACATTTCGACTTTTTTCATTTAATATAAGTCGATTTTTCGACTTTTAATATTTTATAAATAGTCGACTTTTCGACTTTTCCGACTTTTCGACTATTTTCAACTTTTTACTTTTTTCGACTTTTTTCGACTATTTTCGACTTTTTCCGAATTTTTCGACTTCTTTCGACTTTTTCCGACTTTTTTCGACTCTCTCCGTCTTTTCGACTCTTTTCGATTTTCCGACTTTTATTTACAAAGTCCACTTTTCGACTTTTTTCATAGACGATAGTCGAGTTATCGAATTTTTTGGAACAAATAGTCGACTTCGACTTTTTTCGACAAAAAGTCGATTGTTCGATTATTCGAAAGTCGATTTTATAGAACCCAAGTGCTAGCTATTGCGGCACTTGGGGAAGTGTGGCCAGATGCAAGGCAGAACGTTTTACCGTTAAGCGATGTTTCTCATAGATCGAAATTAACAGACGGAAATTCTAGCTTTCCTTCCAGCGGAGTTCCTCATCTATCTACTCATGATGAGAAGGTGGTAGAGACTTTGACTTTTTTCGACAAAAAGTCGATTGTTCGATTATTCAAAAGTCGATTTATAAAACCCTAGTGCTAACTATTGCGGCACTTGGGGAAGTGTAGCTAGATGCAAGGCAGAACGTTTTACCGTTAAGCGAGATTAATTGCCACCACACAAACCGGCGGAAATTCTTTCGCTTTCCTTCTAGCGAAATTCCTTATCTGTCTACGCATGATGAGAAGGTGGTAGAGACTAGACTTAAAACCCAAAAATCTTTTAATAAAAATTCCGTTTTAAATTTTGTAATTTTTTATTTTATATTTTTTTTATATAAATTTTACGCGTTTGTCTTGAAGTTTTTTTTTTAATTTTAAACAATTTTATTTGTTTTTTTTTATTATTATTTTAAATTTATGTATTAAATAGTTTAAAATTATGTTTTAATAAAAATGAAGTCTATATTTAAAATATGTATATGTATGTGTATATATATATATATATGTGTGTATAAAGGGGTATGTATTATTTTTATATTATAAAACGTTGAGATAAATTAAAATTAGCAAAAAAAAAAATACGTTTATTTTCATAACGTATATTGTTTTGTATTACAATTCATTACAAAAAATAAAATTAAAAATGTTATTTATATTAATATTTAATATATGTTTGTTAAAAAAAAGAATTTAGATAAAATTAAACAAGTTTTAAAAATTTAAGATAAAAAACAAAACTCTCTTTAAGAGAGAGTTTTTACTTAATTAACTACAAACAAAAACTCTAAGTTTTATTATAAAAAAAACAAAATGGCGTTGCGGTGTATGCTTTTGTTTTTAATAATTTGCAAAATAAAAACTTTGATTTTTTTTTGATAAAAATTAAAACAATTTTATAGGAAAATATTGAAATATGTTTTTAATAAAATGATGTTGTAAATTACAACATGAAAAATGTTTAAAAATTATAAAAGTAAATGGAAATTTCAATTTTTAGTAATAATTTCAACCTGAGCCCATAAATTGTTTGTTTAAATATAGAAAAAAACGTATTTTAAGTGAAAAATGTATTAAAAGTTTAAATAATTAATGTATCAAGTAAAAAAAAATAGAAATAGTTTTTTTTTTTATAAATCACACTTTATAAATAGATAGCTTTTAGAAGAACAAGAATGCTGGAGAGAGAGAGAGAGAAAGAAAAAGCTGTTCAGTCAATAACCACTCTAGTAAATAGAATACCACGTTTGCTAAGCCATAACCTAAAAAAATTAAAAAAAAATATATTATATGTATATTTTCATAATAAAAACAAGTAACAAAGTATAGTCGGGCATAGCCGACCATATAATACCCTACACCATGAGTATATTTTTAAAATTTTTACTTTTTATAAAGAAACTTTTATGTTGAATATTATTCCATAATATTTAAGCAATTTATTGTTAAAAAAAAACTAAAATTTCTAAATTAGGCTTTATATAGGTCAAATATGGGCCGATCCTCGGTAAATTTGGAAAAAGGATATATTTTAAATAACAGTTAGTTTTGTTAAATTTCATTGCGATACAAATGGTTACAAGTCAATTTTAAACGTTTAAAACATTTTTTGAAGGGGGGTTTGTATGGGGGCTAGGGTCAAATCCTAGGGCCGATCCTTACGAAAATCTGCAGTGTCATTTATACTTATATAAAACTTATTTGTGCCAATTTTTAGAGAGATAGCAGAATATTTGATGTAATTATGGCATAAAAAGTTCAAATCGGGAAGTACGGTTGTATGGGGGCTAGGTGAAATAATGGACCGATTTCAACCATTTTCAATAGGCTTCGTCCCTGTGCCAAAAAACATGCTTGGTCCAAATTCCATTAAATTATCTTGAAAATTGCGGCCTGTACCTTGCGCACAAGGTTTACATGGACAGCCAGCCAGTCGGACAGACAGACGGACAGACGGACGGACATGTCTTAATTGATTCAAAAAATGATTCTGAATCGATCGGTATACTTTAAAGTGGGTATTGGGCCAATATTTTTGTATATTACAAACATCAGCACAAACGTATAATACCCTCCCCACTATAGTGGTGTAGGGTATAATCATAATAAAACTTACCCTAAACCGGCTCCCAATAAAAGTGACAAAACATTTGAGAGTATAAGGGAATATAGAATTTCACGTGAAAATAAAGAATTTTTACCCACTCTAGTTAGACGTATGGAATAACCAGCTGTTTTCTTTTTCTGTTGATTTTGTGGATGTTCAAATTTCCAATCTCTGTTAGACAAAAAAAAAAACCAATAAAATTAAATTATAAAAATAAACAAAAATATTTAAAAAAAATCATACTTAGGTGGCTGTTGATCGGGTCGACTGTTCCATTCATCTAACCAATCAGTGTCTTTTTGTGTTTCGCCAGTCTTATTCCAATAATTAATATAAACATTTTTCAATTCATCCTCAGCACATAATTCGGTATTTGGACTATTGGGAGGAGATTTGGGACTGAAATCGAAAAAAGATATGAAGAAATGTTTAAAAAAGAAATATTAATTCTCTATTTATCGGATTATAGACCATATCGGGAACTGTTTCTGAACTGAATTCGTCAGAAGTCTAGTCTATAGTGGTATCTATAATCTATTTCTTAATATAGTCTATAGAGTAGACTATAGACTGGACTATAGACTAGACTAAAGACTAGACTATAGACCAGATTAAAGACCAGACTATAGACTAGACTATAGACTAGACTATAGACTAGACTATAGACTAGACTATAGACTAGACTATAGACTAGGCTATAGACTAGACTATAGACTAGACTATAGACTAGACTATAGACTAGACTATAGACTAGACTATAGACTAGACTATAGACTAGACTATAGACTAGACTATAGACTAGACTATAGACTAGGCTATAGACTAGACTATAGACTAGACTATAGACTAGACTATAGACTAGACTATAGACTAGGCTATAGACTAGACTACAGACTAGACTATAGACTAGACTATAGACTAAACTATAGACTAGACAATAAACTAGACTACAGATTAGACTACAGACTAGACTATAGACTAGACTATAGACTAGACTATAGACTAGACTATAGACTAGACTATAGATTAGACTATAGACTAGACTATAGACTAGACTATAGACTAGACTATACACTAGACTATAGACTAGACTATAGACTACACTATAGACTAGACTATAGACTACACTATAGACTAGACTACAGACTTGACTATAGACTTGACTATAGAATAGTCTATAGACTAAACATAGACTAGACTATAGACTAGACTACAGACTAGACTATAGACTAGACTACATACTTCACTGCAGACTAGACTGTAGACAGGACTATAGACTAGACTATAGACTAGACTATAGACTAGACTATAGACTAGACTATAGACCAGACTATAGACTAGACTATAGACTAGACTATAGACTAAACTATAGACTAGACTATAGACTAAACTATAGACTAGACTATAGACTAGACTATAGACTAGTCTAAATTTTTTCTATTTAGTAGACTAGTATGTTGTTTAGACTACTGGCTTCTCAATAGTCTAGTCCATACTCCATAGTTTAGTCTATTGTATCGTTTATAATCTAGTCAAAAGTGAAATCAATACTGTAGTGTATAATCTAAAGTTTATAGTCTAATCTATGGCCTAGTGTGTAGTTTAGTATATAGTCCTATCAGTTCTTTAGTTTAGTTTATAGACTAGTCTAGTCTAAAGTCTAGTCTTTAGTCCAGTATATGGTCTAGTCTTTAGTCTTGTATTGAAGCATTGAAGCTAATTAAAATTGAAAATACCTGTCTCTAGGTGTATCACGTCGCGAACTGGCCAATGAAACGACACGACTGGATTGATTCGATTCCCGTTGAGCTTCCCGTAACAAACGTAGATATTCTTCACCATTTGCAAAAGGTAATGGTGTAATTCTATCTGGACTCTTAACACCAGCCATAGTAGCAGCTGTACTTAATTCAATCCAAGATTCTAAAATGAAATAAGCAAAATGAAAAAAAGTGAAATTAATAACAATAAATATTAAACAATAAGTATTAATTATAAATTATATTTATGTATACATATACAAAGGAAACTGATAAAAAAATTGTATTTAAAGGTCATACACCTTGAATATAATTATATGGATTTTTAAAAAGAAACAAAAAAATGAAATAAATTATGACAAAGAAATAAAAATTTAAAGCGAGTAAAAAAGATTTTTTTGGAACACTATAGTTACATTTATTTATTTTGTAATAAATTAAAAATATATATATATTTATACCGTACACCACTATAGTGGGGAGGGTATTATACGTTTGTGCTGATGTTTGTAACATACAAAAATATTGGTCCAATACACACCTTAAAGTATAGCGATCGATTCAGAATCATTTTTTGAGTCGTTTAAGACATGTCCGTCCGTCCGTCCGTCTGTCCGGCTGGCTGTCCATGTAAACCTTGTGCGCTAGGTACAGGCCGCAATTTTCAAGATAATTTGATGAAACAACCAAGCATGTTTTTTGGCACAGGGACAAAGCCTATTGAAAATGGTTGAAATCGGTCCATTATTTCACCTAGCCCCCCATATAGACTAGACTATAGACCAGACAATAGACTAGACTATACACTAGACTATAGACTAGACTATAGACTAGACTATAGACTTGACTATAGACTAGACTATAGACTAGACTATAGACTAGACTATAGACTAGACTATAGACTAGACTATAGACTAGACTATAGACTAGACTATAGACTAGACTATAGACTAGACTATAGACTAGACTATAGACTAGACTATAGACTAGACTATTGACTAGACTATAGACTAGACTATAGACTAGACTATAGACTAGACTACAGACTAGACTATAGACTAGACTATAGACTATAGACTAGACTATAGACTAGACTATAGACTAGACTATAGACTAGACTATAGACTAGACTATAGACTAGACTATAGAATAGACTATAGAATAGACTATAGACTAGACTATAGACTAGACTATAGACTAGACTATAGACTAGACTATAGAATAGACTATAGACTAGACAAACGCCCCTTCAAAAAATTGTCTTCAACGTCTAAAATTGACTTGTAACCATTTGTATCGCAATGAAACTCAACAAAACTAATTGTTATTTAAAAATATATCCTTTTCCCAAATTTACCGAGTATCAGCCCATATTTGACCTATATAAAGCGTCATTTAGAAATTTTGTTTTTTTATCAATAAATGGCTTAAATATTTTGGAATAATATTCAACATAAAAGTTTCTTTATAAAAAGTAAAAATTTTAAAAATATACTCATGGTGTAGGGTATTATATGGTCGGCCATGCCCGACTATACTTTCCTACTTGTTTTGTTTAAATTCTTTATAAATTAAAAATGTTCAGTTAAATTTGTTAAACAATGTAGCGTTTTTTTATTAACGCTACATTAACACATTGCGTTGTTATTGTTAAGTGCTGCCAGATGCTTTACTTTCTTTTGTTTACATTAAAAGCAGGGATGGAGAAAACATTTTCTTTCTTAGTAAAATTTTTTGAAATAAAATATGTTAAAATAGAAATTAATGAAAAAAATTAGCTGGAATTGTACTGTAGGTTTTGATTTCTATTAGTATTTTATTTTATATTAAAAAAAATATAAAAAAATCTTTAAAAACAAATTAAAAATATTTTTTTATAATTTTTTTTAAGAAAAGTTTGAATTTTATAAGAATTGGAGCGAATTTTAAAGACAAGTTGGAATTGTGATTAATTTACAATAAAAAATTTTATAAAAATAATCCAAAATTCTATTCGTACAACAAATATTCTAAATTCTAATAATATTCTAAAAATACTGTAATCAACTTGATGAAGTATAAATTTCTGTTGAATTTTCTTCATTGCTATAAAAATTAAATATTTTGCTAAAAATACTTTTTATTAAAAAAAACACAAAACAAACAAAAAATAAATGTGTTTTGTAAAGAAATAACACATTAAGTGGCGTCAAAGTTGAAGTTCTTTATCTTTATATATTTTGTTTTGATTTTACTGTAAATTAATTTTATTTATTTTTGCAAAAAAAATCAATGTGTGAACAATATTTTATTATTAACTGCCTTTTAAGAAAAAGACGCAAAAAATTTATCTAAAAACGTTTCAAAAAGAAAAGAAAACAAAAAAATTTTCTTTGTTTACAAAAAAAAAAAAAAAAATAAAATGTATAATTTTATCATTTAGAATATTAATGTTAAATGGCCATGACTTGAGTAAAATCACAAAAAAATAAAGTATATTAATAAATGTGTTTTTTTTTGTATAATAATTTTAATAAAACGTAAATTTTCATAAAACAAACATTTTCTTAAAGAAAACACATTTTTTCCATTTCCTGTTAATAATTTCTATTGTTTGCATAGAAATGCATTATTCTTCCCTCCCATCAGTTAGACAAACATTTATTCATTCATTCATAAAATTAAATACAAACGATAATGTGTATAGAGTAAAAATTATAAATACTATGACGCACATGCAAATGGAAAATAAATCTATAATTTTCCAAGTAGTAGGGAGAGTTTACATTATTAAAAAAAAAATTAAAAAATATTTAAGATTTTATGGTAAAATTTTAAAAATTTTAAATCAAAAAATTTTCGAATTTTCTTTTAACAAAATTTCAAAATTTTATAATATTTTATAGACAAAATTATGAATTCTTTAAATATTGATATTTTAAAATAATTTCGATTTTTTTTTTTTGAAAATACTAAAAAAATATTAAAATATTTTAAAAATATTGTAAAATAATTAAAAATTTATCAAATATTGCAATATTAAACTTATTGTTTAAAAAAAAATTATTATTTAAAAAAATGTGCCAATTTTAAATACAATATTATTATTTTTTGTTATTATTATTTTTTGTTTAAATAAATTTTCTTTCGTTTTTTTTTTAATTTTTGAGTTCAAAAAACTTTTAAACGCAAAAAAAGTCAAATTCTCTTTAAATTTTTGACCTAAATATGACAGATATATATAAAATTTATCAGCTGTCATGCAAGCAATTAAAACAATAAGGTTTTTTATATAAACAAAAAAAAAAAAAAAAAAACAAACAAATATATAAAAATAATTAAAAAAGTTACAAAAAAAAAGTAGGAAAGTATAGTCGGTCATGGCCGACCATATAATACCCTATGTCATGAGTATATTTTTAAAATTTTTACTTTTTATAAGAAACTTTTATGTTGAATATTATTCCAAAATATTTAAGCAATTTTTTGATAAAAAAAAAAATTTCTAAATGAGGCTTTATATAGGTCAAATATGGGCCGATCCTCGGTAAATTTGGGAAAAGGATATATTTTTAAATAACAGTTAGTTTTGTTGTGTTTCATTGCGATACAAATGGTTACAAGTCAATTTTAGACGTTTAAGACATTTTTTGAAGGAGGGTTTGTATGGGGGCTAGGGTCAAATAAGGGCCAATCCTTACGAAAATCTGCAGTGTCATTTATACTTAAATAAAACTTATTTGTACCAATTTTTAGAGAGATAATAGAATATTTGACATAATTATGGCATAAAAAGTTCAACGGTTGTATGGGGGCTAGGTGAAATAATGGACCGATTTCAACCATTTTCAATAGGCTTCGTCCCTGTGCCAAAAAACATGCTTGTTCCAAATTTCATCAAATTATCTTGAAAATTGCGGCCTGTACCTTGCGTACAAGGTTTACATGGACAGTCAGCCAGCCGGACGGACCAGCATGTCTTAATCGACTCAAAAAATGATTCTGAATCGATCGGTATACTTTAAGGTGGGTATATTTTTGTATGTTACAAACATCAGCACAAACGTATAATACCCTCCCCACTATGGTGGTGTAGGGTATAATGAAGTTAAATAAAAGTCACATATAAATTAAAAAAAAAAAAAACAAAGTTGAAGTAAATTTTCAAAACGTTTTTTTATAAAATTAAATAAATAAAAATTATTCAACTTGAATAATCCAATAATTTAAATTATTAACCAAAAATTTTCTATTACAACTTTTTTTTTTTTGAAATTCTCATAATATTTAAAAAAAAATTCTTCTTTTTCAATTAATTTTAGTAAATTTTGTCATTTATTTATACTGCAGAAATATATTTTATTATTATTGCAAACTTATTTCGTAGTATTTACATATAAAATATTTTATTTAACTTGACATTCATTGTCTAATAATGCGCATTTTTTTCAATTCAATTTTATGAGTCCCATAAAATGCATTTTAATTTGTCATTCTCTCTTTCTCTACTTATTACACATTACGTACAAGTATAATGCAAAAAAAGTGTATACACTCTGACGCATTTAATATATATTTTTTTTGCTTATATTACTTAAACTATTTTTATAGAAAATTTTGCAAAACAACAATAAGAAAATGTAAATTTATATGTAAAAGCAAAATACAAATCAATTTTAAAAGAACAAATTCAAATTTTTAAAAGAAACTTCAAAATGAAAAAACAAACTCTATGACGCTTATAAAAACTAGCTTAATTGGCAACACATGTAATACTTTAATTCTGTTGTTAGCATTTGTCTTAAATCTGGCAACTACATATTACTGTTACAATGAATTTAACCTCCTCGTCAGAAATAAGAACTTCATGTAAGTGACTTTTTTGTAGTTTGTATGTTCATTTCTATTTTCTTCTTACAAATCCCATTAGCATTCCCTCCAACGTAAAATTCATATAATTTAAATTGTAATTTTTTATTTTCCCCAAAGATTTGCCGCCATTCTTTATATACCCAAAACAAATTTCAATTGTTTATACTTTCTGGCATAAAAATGCAGTTTTTCTATATATATGTATATAAATAACATACTAGCATATAGTATATAAATATGTACATATATACAGCTTAAAAAAAAACAAAACTATCAAGGGAGGCTGTCCATGGTAATACATAATATATTAAAAACAAAAGCATGGCGTCTACGATGGCTTGGACTGCAACAAATTGCAATTAATTTAACAACATTTTAAACAGTTGTTTTCTTTCTTGTTTCTTTTAAGGTTGGAACAAGTATAATTATAACTTTTTATTTAAAATAAAATTTTTTTGTGTATAAAATGAAAAAAATCACAAAAAATAGTTTATCGATGTAGTGAAATTAACCCTAAAAAGGCCCTTTAATATTTTTGTCTAAAGTCTAGTCTAGATTATATTCTAGTCTATAGTGAAGTTTATAGCCTAGTCTTTAGTCTAGTCTTTAGTTTAGTCTATAATCTAGTTTTTAGTCTAGTCTATAGTCTTTTCTATAGTCAGTCTATAGTCTAGTCGAGTCTATAGTCTAGTCTATAGTCTAGTCTATAGTCTAGTCTATAGTCTAGTCTATAGTCTAGTCTATAGTCTAGTCTATAGTCTAGTCTATCTAGACTATAGACTAGACGATAGACTTGAACAAAATCTGGACTAGAGACTAGACAGCAGACTGTACTGTAAACTATTGACTAGACTGTCGATATTTTTTATTTAGAAATCTAATTATACAGTTTAAATATAAAAAAACTAATTTTAAACATTTTTTTTCCTTTTTCAGGTAAGTCTCACATTCAAGTATACATACGCAAATTTTGAAGGTAATTGCTAAAAAATTTCTATTGAATAAACCTCTTATGCGAACAATTTTTAATGTACGTGTTTTGCAAAAAAATTTAAATTTTTTATTGAAACCTTAGTTCTGTTCACCCTTTACTTTATTAGAGTAAATAAATATAATTTTATATATTATTTACATAATATATATGACACACTTAATTTAACATCAGATTTCCATTTGTGTTTTTATGCACATATACATATAGACATACATATATGAAGAGTGATGTATGTGTGATCTGTCTGTATAGTTAAGTATTTAATACATGTAAATGAAATGTATATAGTTGTTGTCAGACAATTTAATTAACATAAAACATCGGTTACAGTTGGCCTACCCCACAACTACAATTACAAAAAAAAGGGTCAATAATTTAGGTTAACATATGTTAAATGATAGTCTATATCATATTCAGCAACATACATACATATGTATGTGTGTAATATTGGGTTGTTTAAAAATTTTAACATATCCTTAGTAGTTTGATTTTTACAGATTTTCACATATGTTTAGGCGATTAATTGTATTAAATTTCAAAAATACTTAAGGCAAAAAGTATTAAAATAAAATATTTTAATTAAATAATTGTGTATGAAATTTGAATTTATGATTAACATAAGCCTAAAAATAGACTTCAAATAGTAGCTTTTTATTTAGTTTGTTACGCTCTCATTTGGCAAAATATAATTATTGAACATTTTAGTTTTTTATTCATAAAAACTTTCCTTTAGTTTATATTGCTAAATTGTTCTTAAGGTCCTTAGGCTATGCCTTTGAAGTATGCTTTAGTATTTCCTACTTTCACCTTTAAATCTGCTTTTCGTAAAAGCTGTTTAGTTTGGGAAGGCAAGAAAATTATTTCTATTTCCTGTTTGTTATCTTTTTCATTTCTTTGCTCTATTCCTAGTTATCCGTAAATAGAAACAAAAACAAAGAAATGTTTAAAACCCCACAATAAACAACAACAGTTTTCAACCACTTGAGGTCGATTTAACACTACATTAATTTTGTTTTGCACAAAAATGATTAGCCCGTACTAGGTGGAGCTTTCATGGATATTCTAGTTAACAGTTATAGATAAAGAAAATAGTGGTAATCGAATAGTAGAAGTAGTAATAGTAGTAGTAACTGGTATTGGTTAAATGTTAAACCAACATGAACATGTTAGAGCAAAACAAAATCAATCTAATAACAAGTGTGACTAATATTAAGGAGGCTAACAAAACAAATAAATGATTTTTTTCCTGCATAATTCTATTCTATTTGTAAATTTTTATAAAAATATTTCGCCTTAAAATAGGCTTCATATGTCAACAAAATTTCCAGCTCCCTAACATATGCTTTACTTTCTTTTAAACTAATATCTGCTTTAATTCTCTAACTCTGTGACAAATCTCTTCTGCTAGCTGTCTTATTTTTATATTCTGTCCCAAACTGTTTGGACCCCCTTTCCGCAATTGTCATTCCTTGCTGTTGCACAAAAAGGGATTCATTGTCAATGTTTAACTATCTAAACCACAAGTTTTTTTTCACTTTTTGTTTTATTTGGTCATCAACCAACTGGCAAAAACAACAATTTAGCCAAAACTACTATGAGTTTTAGTTTTCATTTGTTTTGTGTTTTTTTTTTTCGCAAAATAAAATAAAACAAAACAACAATAGAACTTGCAAAACAAAATGAAATTACATAGATTTCTAAAACAAAGTTTTTGTTTTTTTTTTTGAGATTGTAGAAAAGAAAACTGTCTAAAAGTGAAAAATAATTGTTCACGGAACATAAAAGTTTTGTGGGAAAGAAGTAGATAGGGAACTGTAATAGATTAGAAGGGGAGTGGAAAAAGTAAATTATTTGTGGTTCGATAAAAATATTTAGTGCAAAGTAAATATGTCAAAGATTCGCCTTAATGTATGCTTTGATTTTTAAGTATTGTAATAAATATGCTTCAGTGAAGTCTAAAGTCTAGTCTATAGTCTAGTCTATAGTCTAGTCTATAGTCTAGTCTATAGTATAGTCTATAGTCTAGTCTATAGTCTAGTCTATAGTCTAGTCTATAGTCTAGTCTATAGTCTAGCCTATAGTCTAGTCTATAGTCTAGTCTATAGTCTAGTCTATAGTCTAGTCTAGTTTGTTTCATCTCCTATACATAAAACATGCAAAAGGAAACAAAACTCCCGTGGAAGTATTATTCATATTTGGTCTGAATTTGAAGTCCTTTTTAGGGTTAAATCTTTCATTTTGTTTACATTTCATATTTAACATTAAAAAAATTATTATTAAATAAACTGGTTTTATATCTTTTCATTTCATAAAACAAGGTTATTTAGTTAATCAATACATTTGGCATACAAAAGATAACAGTGGAATAGAAACAAAACCAAATCGATAAAAGACCAGAGAAATAATAAATACAAAACATAAACAAATAATAAAATATTAAACAAAATAATTAAAATTTGAAGTAGGCTAAACGCGTGCTTGGTAAATGTTATCAAAATTATCAACAAAATGAAAAGATAATATTTAGTCAATAACAAAACATGCTAAAGTTTACAACAAAAGTAAACAAATTAAAAATAAAAGTGTTATCAATTCTCAGAAATGTTGGGTTTGTTCGGCTTGAGGTCTTTTCATTAAATAAATATTAAAAAATTAAAAACTCTTTTCTGTTCTTAGTTTAATTAATATTTATTGTGGTTTCCAATATTTCGACCAACTTCGTTGGTCATCTTCAGGGAAAGTTCTACAAATAATACATAAAGTACAATAACAAATAATAACAAAACAAATATAATATAAACAATAACAAATAATTTCCTTACATTTAATTTTAATGCAGTGTCGTCTGTTGTTTATGTTTTGATCTTCTATGACTGACTGTTTTGATTTTATTCTTTTGTTTATTGTTTCTGTATTTATTTATTGTATGTCGATAAATGTGAGCGCAGTTGTCAGTATCTGTTTTGTAATTTATTCTCTTTTCTGTTGGTGTATTTATAATGTGGAGCATCTCTTGTAAGTAACGTTTTGTGTGATTGTTCTCTCCAGCTAATATTCTCACTTTTTCAAAGTCTGGTTGGTGTCCAGTTATTGTACAGTGGGCATTGAGAACAACCAAAAGGTCTAGAGAACAAATAAACTAACAAAGTGTTATCAATTGTTAAAAAAAAAAAAACGAAAATAATAATAAGAATAAAGTTACAGTTATCAAATACATAAACAAACCTTGATAACAAATATAGGGGGTGGGGGTAAACAGAGAAGAATAAAAGAAAACAAAACAAAGTAATAAAAATTAAAACAAAAATACGTTTACACTAAGAGGAAGAATTTAAAATATTTGTTATTATTTCTAAACCCTTTTTTAAACCCCAAAAACTTTCCCACATAAATTGATATGTGTTGTTTATACAAAAAGTGAAAAAAAAAACAAGTAGGAAAGTATAGCCGACATGGCCTACACCATGAGTATATTTTTAAAAATTTTTACTTTTTATAAAGAAACTTTTATGTTGAATATTATTCCAAAATATTTAAGCAATTTATTGATAAAAAACCAAAATTTCTAAATGACGCTTTATATAGGTCAAATAAGGGCTGATCCTCGGTACATTTGGGAAAAGGATATATTTTTTTTAAATAACAGTTAGTTTTGTTGAGTTTCATTGCGATACAAATGGTTACAAGTCAATTTTAGACGTTTAAGACATTTTTTGAAGCGGGGTTTGTATAAGGGCTAGGGTCAAATAAGGGCCAATCCTTACGAAAATCTACAGTGTCATTTATACTTATTTAAAACTTATTTGTACCAATTTTTAGAGAGATAGCAGAATATTTGATGTAATTATGGTATAAAAAGTTCAAATCGGGAGGTACCGTTGTTTGGGGGCTAGGTGAAATAATGGACCGATTTCAACCATTTTCAATAGGCTTCGTCCCTGTGCCAAAAAATATGCTTGGTCCAAATTTCATCAAATTATCTTGAAAATTGCGGTCTGTACCTGGCGCACAAGGTTTACATGGACAGCCAGCCGGACAGACGGACGGACATATCTTAATCGACTCAAAAAATGATTCTGAATCGATCGGTATACTTTAAGGTGGGTATTGGACCAATATTTTTGTATGTTACAAACATCAGCACAAACGTATAATACCCTCCCCACTGTAGTGGTGTAGGGTATAAAAACACAACATATGTTTGTTTAAAGCACAAGAATCTCCCTAAAACAACATTTTTAAAATGTGTTTATTTAAAATTATTTAAACTATTAAACAAATGGTGTCAATAGTCTTTATGTCTGGCGGATACAATACAACAAAAAAAATTAAAATAAATATTAGTATTTGAGAGAAGAAAAAAAACAACAAAAACAAAAACACTCACCCAAACATTGGAAACAATACTGCGTCGCAATATATATTTTTGTATGATTTTAAAATAAGTTACACACAGCCATAGAGTCATAAATGTACCGAGACTACTACTTGTTCAAATAAATAAATGAAAGACAGTGGTTTAGGAGAGTTTAATGTACGCTAAAAATTACTACATATGTATGTACATTTAATGAAAGACAATATGAGGGGATAAATGATGGCGCGCCATATTAAATTTGCTTTCCAAAAACAGCTACTTATGGCAGGCGATAAGACGCGGCAAATTAAAAAAAAACTCAAATGTTTTTTTTAATGAAATATTGTGTTATTTTAAAGAAATGTTTATTTCAATGTTTTATTTATAAAAAAGAGTCTCTTCTATAAAAAATGCTTGATTTTAAAGAAAACCAATCGTTAACTGAAATTTCCCAAACAAATTTTTTTTTCCATGTTTTTCATCACGTATTCCAAAAATGTTGCTGTAATTAAAAGTTGTAACAGACAAAGATGTATCTATAGAGATAAACTAATTATTTTGTTGTAATAAAACACGTAAATTTTTAATTTTTTAAAAGTGTTATAATAAATGTTCACATTTTAAATAAATGTTATTGCAGACTATAAACTGAGCAAAAAACTAGGTTATAGAATAGACTATATACCAGGGAATAGTCTAGTCTATAGTTTAAAACATGGTCTAGTCTAGTGTGTAATCTATTATATTTAGACCAGTTTATATTGTCGAGGTTATATTCTAGGGTATAGTCTAGGGTTAGTCCAGGTTATAGTCTAGTGTATAGCCTTTTATAAAGTGTATCTTATAGTCCAATCCAAATTCTAATCAAAAATTTAATCTATAGTCAATTCTCTTGACTAGTATATAGTCTAGTCTATATAGTCTAGTCTATAGTCTAGTCTACATAGTCTAGTCTATAGTCTAGTCTATAGTCTAGTCTGTAGTCCAGTCTATAGTCTAGTCTATAGTCCAGTCTATAGTCTAGTCTATAGTATAGTCTTTAGTCTAGTGCATAGTCTAGTCTGTAGTTTAATGAATAGTCTAGTCTACTACTTAGCCTGTAGACTAGTCTATGTTCTAGTCTGTAGTCTATATAACTTGTTAATAAATAATAAACAATTAACTTTTTTATATTTTCTTTTAATGTCTTATACTTTTATATTACTTCCTTTTCTCTACTTGCATTTCCTTATTTCTAAATTATGCACCTTAATGGGTATTTTGTCAAATGGTTTGAAACAAAAAAGCAGGTACTAAAACTCTCCGACTAATTTGTGTTTACAAACCTTACATCAAACATAACTTATTTTGACATATTTGCCGTCTTTTTAACTATGACACCTACGCACACACATGTTATGACGATGGCCAAAACGTCACAAATATTTGATTTGTCACGCTTTCTTTAAACATAAAAACCACTACGGGATGTTATTCTAAAAATAACTTAATATTTATTTTAGGACAAAGGGATACAAAAACCTTTTTTTTAATACATACAAATTTACGAATTAGCAGGTAGTTAGTTTTTTTGTTTGAATTAGAAAATATTTCAAGGAATTTCTAAATATACAACAAGTGTTTCTGCAAAAACAAAAAAAAATCAGTTTAGACAGCGAATTTGTTGTTTTTGAAATACAATTATCAAGGTTGTTTTGTTACTTAAAACCATTTGAGAAGAGTTTAACAGAATATTGAAAAAGAAGCGAAACTGTGTTAAACAAACACAAAATAGGTTTTTCTCTTTTAAACTTAACAGCTCATTGAATTTCCAAAGTAATTCAATATAATAGATGTTATTTAATTAATTTTGTTGTTGTAAATTTTACATTTGCTTTTAATTTTCAAAAATAAACCGATTTAAAAAAGAGCTTAATAGAATATTGAAATAGAAGCGAAACTTTGTTAAAGAAAAATACAAACTATTTCCCTTTTAAACTTGACAGCTCATTGAATTTCCAAAGGAATTCAATATGGTAGCTGTTATTTAATTGTTTTTGTTGCTGTAAATTTTACATTTGCTTTTAATTAGCGAAATTATTGCATCTTTTTTTTACTATTGTTTATTTCTTATCATCATTCAATATTATTTTTGTATTTATTTTTTATTAGCAATTTTACGGTAATTATTTGTTTTGCGTTTTTTCTCTTTATCTTTATTACAATATTAGCAATTCAATTTATTTTCAATATTGAGGTTAGACACGTTTTTATTTTTCTTTTCTATGTTGCTGAGCAAATATTCATCTTTTTGTTAGTACAGTGATAGAGAAAATTGTTTTTTTTTTTTTTTTTTTTTAATATTGATAAGAAAAATATTCCTCTTAAAAATTTTAATTATTTTTTAATTGAATAAGTATTTTTTTTAATTTGCCATACTTTTAAATAGATTCTTTTTATTTTATACTTATATAAATAAAACTAATTTAAAATTCATACTATTGAGAATAGTCTATTGTAAACTAACATTTTTACAATACTGTATGTAATTGTTATGATCACGTTTTTAAGGTTATATTATACAAATAATACATTTTACCGTCAATCAGACATAATAAATAAAACGTACAAATTTTGTTTTATTAGAATTGTGGAAATTTATTATGTCTTAATAGGGAGGTTCTTTCTTTATATATAATTTGAAAAACTAGCTTCCATTAGACTAATGTAATATCACAAATCAAATAAAAAAAATGACCACCAGACATCAGATGGTGGATGAGGCTACAGGCTCGACTATTGATTGACTACACTAGACTATAGACTACACTAGACTATAGACTACACTGTAGACTACACTACAGACTAGACTATAGACTAGACTATAGAATAGACTATAGAATAGACTATAGAATAGACTATAGACTAGACTATAGACTAGACTATAGACTACACAAGACTATAGACTAGACTACAGACTAGACTATAGACTAGACTATAGACTAAACTATAGACTAGACTATAGACTAGACTCTAGACTTGACTATATACTAGACTATAGACTTGCGTAGAAGATATTAAATTGTTTTTAAATGAAATTTAAATTTATTTTTCAAAAACGTAATTTCTTAAAGAAAAATTTTCTTCAATTTGTTTTTGTGTTTAAAAAAGCCTAAATATTTATTTAATTAAATTTGCACTATCCCAATAAATTTTCTACTTAAAAACAAACATAAGATGAAATATCTGTATATTTTTGTTATTAAAATATAATTATAGATAAATAACATTAGGGAGGATTAAATTTGTTGTAAAAACCTTAAAGCGGAATTTGCTTATAAATTTGTTAAGACAATTATGTACGTGTCAAAAGGCAAAGAAATAATTTATTTATATTTGTCTCAAAAAATTAATAAAATATGAAAATTTTACCATTATTTTAAAGAAATGCAAAGAATTTTTAAATTTCTTTATCTTCCCTAATACATTAAACATCGTGTCGGAACAAAAGACGTCAGTTTAGTTGGAAATTTTTAAAAATACAAAATAAATAAAAGGTTTAGGCGGGGGATGGTGGAAATTGCAAAGTTTATTAACACTTTAGATTGGGAGAAATAAAATGCAATAGAGTAAAACCCAAACAAGAGATAGACAGACAATGGTAAAGGAAATGTATAGAAAGTAAGCAAGAGAATAAGCACGTAGACAAAACGAATAATATAGGGATTTGAAATTAATAATAAAAAAATTTAGGAAAACGTGATGAAATAAATGATTACAATTTTAAACTAAAAATAACAAAGAAAAGAAATCATATGAAGTTAATAATATATTGAATTTTTGAAAAAGTAAAGTAATAGTGTTTTCTGCAAATGTCATTAACCGCAGTTGTTGTTATTTTTTATTTTTTCTTTTTGGTTAAAATAGTTTAAATATAAATATAAGCGATAAGTTTATTTGTTAATTAACAAGTTTTAATAATTTAATAAAATGTACCTATGTACTTTAGATTTAAAAGACGCAATTTTTTAATAATTGTGATTTGTTTGCTCTACTGGTTGCTCTAACAAGGGGTTAAAAACAATAAAATATCAGAAAACTTCTTTGTTATTCCAGTGACGTCAAGTAAATTTTGTGGATAAATGAAAATCTTTTAAAAATAAAGCCAAATATAAACAAATAAATCGTAAAAACACACGCTTGTTGCTATTTTTAGATATGTGATTTTGATTACAAATAAACAATATCAAAAAATTAATGCGCAGAAGTTTGGAAAAAAACCAAAACAAATAACACCTAAAGCAGAATTGGAAAAAATACGAATATAAATAAATAACTGGCTTTTTTTTTTTTTGTTATTAATATTTGTTAAGGTCTATTAATTTAACGGATATTTAAGTAAAAAACATGACGTGTTAATTTAAGACCAGAAGGAATGTAACTTGGAGTACGTGCAGTTTGCTACATCAACAATTCCTCCCCTAAAAATAGAAATGTATCAACAAAATGGGGTTGTTTGTAGCCCCAAACATGCGCGTCATATTTATTTGTAATAATTCAAAAAGGCTCCCTAAAACTTAATTTATACAAAAATGATTAGTTAATTTATAAAATGTAAAAATGGTCACCTTTTCCATAAAAAAACATCGTATGATAACACATTGTAATCATATTTACATTTTTCTTCTTTCAACAAGACTTGTTTTTTTCTCTGTGGTTTGTTTTTATTTCTTTTCATTTCATTAAAACAACAAAAACAGCAACAAGAAAAAAAAAACAGTAACAAAAAAATCGCTCTACAAAAAAGCAACAACACGGCAATCATAAAAAAATGTATACACCTAAACTCAAACACACACACAAAATAGCCATAGCAAAACAAAAGAATATTTTTATAGCGAAAACCTCAAACAACAACAAAATGAACTGAGAAACACAACAAAAAACAAAAGCTGGCATTGTAAACAAAGCAAGCTGCAAAAAAAAAAAACAAGAGCTGCTGTTAAACAAAAAGAAACACGAAATGACAAAAAAAAACAAACATGGCCGACTAATACTTCTTTTTTTAATTTTTTTTCAACTTTTTAACTTAAAATACTTAAAAATATTAGGGAAATTATAAACAAAACATACTAAAAAACTTACCGCCCAGCAAATCTTCATTCATTTTTGGTGGAGTAGCCGACATTTTGTAGGAAAAAATTTTGATTTTTTTTGAAATAAAAACAAATAATAAAAAAAATCTTTCAAGTTATTACTCGTTTATTTCTTTTTCGTAATATTTTATATGCTCAACACTTTCGTTTATGTTTTTTTTTAACTCCTTGTAAAATAATTAACAAATTGCGTAGTTATTTTGTAAAATTTGTATTTTTCTTATTAAACTTTAATTTTTAAATACTATACTTTTACAAATATTTCTTGAAACTCTATTACTATATTTTCAATTCAATTTCACAATATCTTTAATTATAATTGTAATGTTTTATTATTTTTTTCTCAATTTTAAAAATCTTGATCTTCCCACGAACAGGTCTGGACGACTTTTATTTAACGAATAAAAATTTGTTTTGCAGATGAAAAACACAAAATCAACAACAAAAGCCCTCAAAATAAAAAGGTAATGACAGCTGCTTTTTTCATGGTAATTACAACTGTCATAGTCGCTTTGTTGTTCTCTATTTAAAAAAATTGTATTTAAAGCAAAAACAACAAATATAGGAAAAATTGACACTTGCATGAAACATGAAAACATAAACAGCTGTTACCATAACACTCTCTTGCTAAACCGATAAACAATGTTTACAATGTAGAGACTTATTACTAAACACACTAACCAATTTAATGAAAATAAATTAACATACATACATTAAAACACTAAAATACTTAAGAAATAAACTTACTATTAATATTAATAAACAAAATCTTTTTATTAAATATTAATTTTATTAATTATTTGTAAAATGTGTATTAAATTTTTACAGTTTTATCTGAAAAAAACAATTTTCGACATTACTCATATTATGCCAACTTGGCAGCACTTTTCTAGATATGTCAAATAATTTGTTTACGTTGTCATTTAACACAAAAAAAGAATCTACTGCAGAAAACAATACAACATACAGAATTTTTTTTATTTAACTTAAAATGTTTCTTTAATTTTACTTTAATAAATAAATTTTCCGAAACATAGCATAACTATTAACGCAACATGAAAATAGCCGATGCTTTAAGACGTTTAGATGCCTATCCCCGTACCTTGGAAGATTTTAGCGTCAGAACGGTTTCAGGGGCAGCCGGTAAATACTTTCTCGAATATTTTCCAAAAACTTACATTAATATTGATCGAAATAATTATTTTTAGTTACCATTATTAGTAGCAGCATTGTAGTAATATTAATATGTTTGGAATTTATGGCGTATATGACGCCCAATTTAACGGAAGAACTATTTGTGGACACTACCCGTGGCCATAAGTTAAGAATTAACTTAGATATAACTTTACACAATTTAGCATGTAATTATTTGTCTTTGGATGCTATGGACTCATCGGGTGATCAACACTTGAGAGTAGATCATGATATTTTCAAGCATCGTTTGGATTTACAGGGAAATCCTTTAAAGGAAGTGGATCCTATTAAGGAAATTGTGGCCGTTTCACCCTCAAATAAGAATAATACTTGTGGCAGTTGTTATGGTGCCGAGAATAATAGTACACAGTAAGTTAACGTGTATTGGGATTGGCAAAGAAATCGTACTTTCAAGTATTAATGATATTTTGCTTTCTTTTAGCTGTTGCAATACTTGTGACTCGGTTTTAGAGGCGTATCGCATGAAGAAATGGAATGTACAATTGGACAAAATAGAACAATGTAAAGATCAATTTAAACGTTCCGATTTAGATGCTTTTAAAGAAGGCTGTCGGGTACAGGGTCATTTGGAAGTTAATAGAGTAAGTTTGTTGTATGTTTTAAACAAATATTCTATGTAACCTCAAAAAATTAAAGACTTAGGTTAGGTTAGGTATTTAGGCTGCAAAGACGCACACTTGGGTCCTGTTGGTCCCTTTGTGATACCTGTAAAGATAATAAAATATAAAAGAAAGAGGGTAGAGGATAGTAGAAGATAGTTTAGGATTAAGTCATAGAATAGAAATTGAAGTGGAGGAGAAGATTGAGAGGTCTGTCCTTGCGGACTAGTGAGTGCCTTAATTATGGCTTGGTGGTCCTAAAACCAGTTACTGTGCCTGATGAAGGCATTAATGTTATCCAGTCCTAGATTGGATAGACTTGCTTTTCAAGCCTCTTATCAGCATTATAGAAAACTTATTAAATTATAGAATTTTCAGTAAATAGGTATTCGAAATTTTATAATAATTTTCGCAAATATTATATTCTATTTTTATAGATGGCCGGCAGTTTTCACATAGCTCCAGGTAGTAGTTTTTCCATACGACAATTTCATATACATGACTTCCAAATAGCTGATGTAAAACTCTCTCACACCATCAATCATCTATCGTTTGGTGACAAAATCGAGTTTGCCAAAACCCATCCCTTAGATGGAGTAAAAGTACAAACAGAAGGTAAGTGTTTCTAGATTTTTGTCATTTATTTTAATTTTATATATTTATAATATTAGTATAATTTGTAATTAATAAGTAAACTTAACAAGTAATAGCTATTAAAAGCATTAGAAATCCGACCAAATGTAATTTTTAATCCTTGAACATTACAACGGTCACTAAACTAACAGCGTATACCAGTACCAATGGCCATGAAGGTGCCAAAAGTGCCACCACCCTGTAACATGACTTTGCCCACATTGTTGATCAATTCACGGCCTCTTAAACCGTATCTGTAAGAGAAACAAACAAAACGAAAAAAAATCTAGAATGTACTTTCTACCCAACCGTAAACATTATGTAATGGCGGTCAAAAACCAACCGCTGTTTTGGGGATTTAATGTTTCTTTAGTAGTTTTTGTAAGCAATTTTACCTTAAAGCTGAAAATCCACCAAATAGAGCACCACTGGCCATGCCCACACAGAAACCAATGGTAAAGCCAGTTTTCATTTTCTCAAAACACGAGGGTCCTTGTTGACCAAATGCACTGCTGGGCATAGGCATGTTTAATTTAATTTATTTTATTACTTTTTAATAATTTAATTTAAAAAATGGCCTTATCTTTATTTAGTGCTTAAAACACTTGAATTTTTTTCTCAATTTTGTTGCAAAAATGTGAAATTTCCGTATTAATAATAGAATTCTTTTTCTTTCTATAATTCTTGTTCTTCTTTATGTTTGTCGTTATGTCAAATTTCATCAGAAACGTCATGTGTGTGTATGATAACACATGCGCCCTCTATATGTCAATTTTTGTTTACTTCGTCATTCACAATAGTGTAGTTAAAGTTATTGTAACAGTTTGTTATGGTTTTTTGAACGTTATAATGAAAAAAAAAATTTAGTTTAATATTAAAAAAATGCGCTTATTTTAATATTTAATGAAAAATTTTGTTTTATTATAATATATTTGTTTACTTTGCAGAATCTAAATCGGAAATGTTTAATTATTATTTGAAAATAATACCCACTGTTTATATGAAGGCCAATGAGGAGGCTCCCATTTATACAAATCAATTTTCCGTTACGCGCTATCGCAAGGATTTGAGTACGAAAGAACGTGGTATGCCGGGCATATTCTTCTCCTATGAATTGTCACCGTTAATGGTGAAATATGAAGAACAGCAAAGGTATTTTTGTTTTAACAAAAATTAAAAAAAAAAAATTTAAACATTTTCTTTCCAGATCCATTGGCCACTTTGCCACCAATTGTTGTTCCATTATAGGTGGCGTTTTTACTGTTGCAGGCATAATAGCGGTATTTCTCAACAATTCCTGGGAGGCTTTGAGAAAACTCGAGATCGGTAAACTAAGTTAACAGCTATATTTATATAAACTCAATACCAAAGGTGCTGTTTTCTTTCAAAATTACAAAGCTCCTCTTTAACTTTTCCGCAATTTATTCCTTTTAAAACAAAAATAATTTTTTTTATAAACTCCTCGCTTATAAACTTGACGACAATTGCTTTTGAAAAGCCTTGGCATTCCTTAAAGAAAATAGAATCTATATTTTGTATTTAAAAGTAAACGAAAAAAAAATCTCAGAAAAAACAAATACAACTTTGCCAACAAAATTGTAAAACATTTTTTAATTAAGAAAAAAATTTGTAATTTATGTTGTAAGTTTTTATTTGCAATAAAGTTTTTTTTATTGGAAATATCTTTAAGTGGTTCTTTTGCCTACCGATAGAAAGCCAGAAGTATTGGAGAAATATTTGGCATTCATTTCGGTTTGAGTCTTTTCTGCTGCCTGGGGATTGACAATTTCTAAACCTTGCAGGGGAGTAAAGGCTACACTAGAGGCTGTACCGGATATTTGACGTTTGACTGTAGTACTGCCACCATAGACCTGTTGTTTCTGTAGATTCTTTTGTAAAGTCTTGCTAATGCGCACTTTAGTCTTTTCATCCACCTGTGGCAGACGTATGCGTCCTGTGCCAGTTTTTCCTATAGTGCCACGAGAATAACCCAAATCATCTTGATAAGCATCTTCCTCAATCTAGACCACAAAAAAAAAAAAGGATTAATTAAAAAGTTTAAAAAAAATTATTCTACTACAATATTACATCTCCAAAGTTCATGCGATTGGCTTGTTTACGGAATTCAGTTAAAGCATAACGTTCTTTCATTTTTCTCACTCTTTTGCCACCTCTTTTCTTCTTACTGCCCTCGATGGGCTTGGGCAACGGTTTAATGAATTTGACTGGTGGAGGTTCTTGTAGTTTATCCAATTTCTTTTCTATATCCTCCTTAAATTTCAGACCAATTTCTCCATGGACACTTTCATGACAAGCATCTACACGAGCCGCCAAAACAGCTTTGGCTGCTACTAAACGGGCTGCTTTACGTCTTAAATCCTACAAAAGTAAACAATTATATGTAATATTGCTTTTTTTCAAATATCCAAACAAAACACTTACTGGTGCTGTGTCCTGGACAATTTGTGAAAAGAAAACATAGCCGGTATGAGGCAACATTTGGGTCTTAGAAAAGCCAGATAAAGTTTTCTTTTGGGAACCCAAGACCTGAACATTACAGGCCGGCATTTTGGATAGTTTAGTTAAACCACCAGCTATACCCAATAGTTTAGCAGCTGTAGAGGCTCCCACTATCATGGACAAATTGGGTGCAATGAAAGTCATGCGACTTTCGACATATTCATAAATTTTGGTTTTAAAATTGTTCAAATCAATGGCCATTTCACAAGCCTCATCGATTTGAGCCTTTTCCGCAGGCGTTAACAAGGTTCTATAATAAAAATAACACAATTCTCTCAATAATTCTACTTTTACAAGCAAATTACCTCAAACTTACCCTTGTGTGGTAGATGCTGTCACCGAAACAATCATAATAGTGGCTTGTGTTAGGATAGCCTGTAATTTTTCATTATTTTTCACCTGATCCAAATCATTGCCCAATTCTTTAACCGCCAGCAAGTACTCTATTTCACCTACTATCAAGGAGTCTAATTCCGGAAAACGTTTTTGATACTTTTCCTTAGTAAACTTATGGATAATGGCTGTAATTAACATATTAATAGCAAATTATTTGTTTTTACTTTTAATTTCTTCACTTTCTCCCTAAACTTACATATCTCATTGTCTATATCCACCGCTATGGCATTGGCCTCCACAATCAGACAATATTCCGGATCTGATTCTACACTACCCAACATTTCAGCTGAGGTACGCTGCCTTTGGGCATAGTGTTCTATTTGCTTGAGTATATACTGCAATCTATCCGAATCTCTTAATTTACAAAGTTCTCTTATTGACTGGACCTTAACATCCACTTCCATGAGATTTATACTGGGCTTTAATAATTTCTCGGCAATTTCTTCTGCCTGAGCCGCTTCCTCGGCTGTTTCTTCCATGGCCAAATCATCTTCTGGTTCATTATCTTCTTCTAAATCGGCTAAAAGTTCATCAGCCAACGACATGTTAAAGATTTAATGCAGTTTCTTGAACAAATAATTAAAAAAAATATTAAAATGTGTAAACAAAACGTTTATACTGTACGTCAAAATAAGACAAACAGATGTTTGTTATCACTTTTATCTAAACTTGGCAGCATTGCTGTTATGCATTCAATAGTGTGCATATCCACCAGCTTTTATATATATTACATAAAAAAACAGTGTTCACAACTTTTATAGAAAAAGATATGATTTAATCATTTTATTTTGATTTCGCTAAATTTTAGTAGAAGTACTTTCAAAATAGTTATCGACTTATATAAGCTATAACTACAATATGTAAAGTCATACATTTTTTCACAAAACAGCCCAAGGGGCGATAAAAATTGCGCATAAAATGCGCATTTTGTTGTCTAAGACTTGCGCAGATTTGGCGTCTTTAGCCGACTAACCCTAGCCGCCGAACAAAATGTCAAAGCCGCCGCCGCTGAAAATATTTCAGCTTAATACGGCTTGAAAATTTCGCCATATTTTGTACAATTTACAGAACACTTTCGCTAAATTTATGGAATTTTACAATATAAAATTAATTTGTTTTCATATTTAAGCAAGTTTTCTATTATCTCATAATAAGCCGCTCATTGAAATTTAGCCGGTGTAGAACTTTGCTCAACGTTCGAGGTATATGCTTCGCCTCAGATATTTTCGTGTTTTTTACGCGCCTAAAAAATTCGAGTCGCTGCTACTTCAAACCAGATTCGTTGACATCAACCGGAGCTATACCTTAAATTTTTTGCACAATAAACAAATCGGCCATACACAAACTGTAAAGAAGTCCTAGCAAAAAGTTAAAAAAAAAAAATGTCTAAAAAACTAAACACCAGCTTGGGTAGCTCTGTTGCCTCTCCCAAAAACAGCTTATTCAATTATTTCTCTCGGTCGCCGGCGACTCTAGAGAAAAAGAAAATTCCTGTGACACCAACAGCTGGAGGCGAGGAAAAACAACAGAAAGACGAGAAAAATGTAATGGAAAAAGAAAATCTTCAAAATAAAACGAATAAAGAGGAAAACTCGGCCAAGAAGCAGAAGATCAAGAAATCAAAAATCATTGATTCTGATGAAGAAGAGGAAATAGCCACCACCTCAAAGAAAAGAAGAAGATTGGTATTGCAAGATTCTGAGGAGGAAGAGGAGGAAAAAACGAAAAAATCTAAAGGAAAAGCTAAAGATGATAGTGACTACGAACCCGATAAAGATGAAGAAATGCCCTCGGAGAATGAAGAAGAAAAAGAGGATTCGGAGGTAGAATCATCTCCGGAAATGAAGAAAAATCATGTAAGTTGAAAGTTTTTTTTTTATAACAAATGTTTTTTTTTAGTTTTCTTTAATTTTTAGAACAATAACAATGAACCCAAATCAAAGAAAACAAAATTGGATGCCACTCTAACAGCGGGTAGTTTTATGGATAAATTAGAACAACTAAAAGCTGGTAGTGAGGGAAAAACTTCAAAAAAGCAAGAAGCCAAATGTGAAGAAATTATTACCTCCAATTTAGACGAGCCGGTGGTGTGGCCTCATCAGAAATTGGAATTTTTAAAACCTGACAAAATCAAAGACAAACAAGGACGTAGACCGGATCATCCAGACTATGATCCCTCCACACTGTATGTGCCACCCAAGTTTTTGGATACTTTATCACCGGTAAGTTTTAAAATTTAAATGAAGAGTGTTAATTTTAATGATTTCTTTATGGCAGGGAGTACGTCAGTGGTGGGTTTTAAAATCGGAAAGTTTTGATTGTGTTCTCTTCTTTAAAGTGGGCAAATTCTATGAACTTTATCACATGGACGCTGATGTAGGAGTAAATGAACTGGGTTTTACATATATGCGCGGTGAATTTGCTCATTCTGGCTTTCCGGAAATATCTTTTGATAAAATGGCCTCGGTGTTGGTGGAGAGAGGCTATAAAGTGGCGCGTGTTGAGCAGACAGAAACTCCTGACATGATGACTGAAAGATGTAAACGTATTAAACCCACCAAGTTTGATAAGGTGGTGCGCAGAGAAATTTGCCAAATTACTTCCCGGGGTACACAAGTCTTTGGCAGTCAGTGCCAAATTACACCCAATCATCAACCCAACTATATGTTGGCCATAGTAGAACAGCAATCCGCGCAGTCAGGTGGCTGCAGCAATTATGGCATTTGTTTTATAGACACTTCTATAGGTGATTGTTATTTGGGAGAATTTGAGGATGATACAAATTGTTCCCGTTTACATACCCTACTCTCCCATAATATGCCTGTCTTAGTGGTATTGGAAAAAGCCAATATTCAAGAAAAGACTCAAGATATAATGCGTACTGTTTTAAGTGGTGTTTTAAAGGAGTATATGCCCAATGTCGGTTCCATGCAGAGTACAGCTGAGAAGACCTTAAAAGAATTGGCCGAAAAATATTATGCTGGTGGCGATAATTGGCCTTTGGTTTTAAGAACCATGCAGTCGGAGACTGATCACTTAGGCTTAACTCCTCATGCTAATGCCAGGCTGGCTTTGAAAGCCTTAGGTTTATGCCTGAACTATATGAAAAAATGTCATGTAGCGGAAAAAGTTTTACCAATGGCACGTTATCATCTCTACCAGCCACCCGATACTTTAGCCTTGGATAAAATTCCCTCAAAAATCTCCTCTAAACAAAGAGCTCATATGGTTTTAGACGCTACCACTTTAATGAATTTACGTATTACCGGTGAGGAACACTCGCTGCAGTCAACATTGGATCAATGCTGCACCAAGTTTGGTAAACGTTTGCTGCATCATTGGTTGTGTGCTCCTTCGTGTGTTTTGAGCGCTATTGTCGAGCGTCAAGAAGCTATTACAGATTTTCTCAATAATCCATCATTGCTGCAAGAGGCTAGAGCTTTATTGGCTCCTTTGCCAGATTTCGAAAGACATTTGGCACAAATTCATCATTTTGGCAGTAAAATTGTGCAGGAAAATCATCCCGATGGTCGGGCTATATTTTTTGAGGAGAAACAGTATAATAAAAAGAAAATGCAGGTAATTTGAGGGCGAAAATTCTTTATGAGAAAAAGCTTTTTGTGCTGAGAAAGCCTTAGTAGTAAAAAAAGCTTTTTTTGTTTATTAAAAAGGAATTTTTAATAGCATTTTGGTAAAATATCCTCCTAAAAGCTTTTTTATTGAAAGTATCGTAAGAGCTTTTCATTAAAAGTTTTCTAAGAACTTTTTATTAAAAGTTTTCTAAGAGCTTTTTATTAAAAACTTTATATTTAAATCCTTTTTTATTTTATATTTATCAAAAAACTTTGAAGAAAAAGGATCTATAAGCTTTTTTAATTAGAACACTTAAAAATCTCTTTAGTTTTAAAGCTTAAAAAGCTGTTTAAGGGTTTTTATTAAAAATGCTTTGTAAGAGCTTTTCATTGAAAAGCCTTTTAAGAGCTTTTTAATAAAAAAAAACTTTCGAAGAGCTTTTGAGTGAAAAGCATTCGAATAAATTTTTAGTGAAAAAATTTTGAAAGCTTTTTATTAAAAAAAATTCTAAAAGTTTTCTAATGGAAAGCTTTGAAAGAAGGAAGCTTTATGTTAATAAAATGGGTAAGAGCTATCTTCCTAACAGGTTATAAATATAAAACTTCTTAAGAGCTTTTTGCAAAAGCTTTTTCAAAACCATTTTTCAACCATTTTCAGAATTTCATTTCCATACTCAAGGGATTTGAGTCTCTATTACAAATTCCTACTATTTTTCAAGAGGCAGACTCAAAATTACTTAAACGTTTGACACAATACAAAAATAACGATGGCATATTTCCAGACCTCACCGATGAACTTAAGTTCTTTAAGGTACAAATTTCTTTATTACTTTTATAAAAAAAAAACGAAAAGCTTAATAAAACAAACTTTCACACAGCAAGCTTTTGATCATACAAAAGCAGCCGAAACTGGTGTTATTGCACCCGAAAGTGGTGTAGATGAAGATTATGACAGAGCCGAAGCGAAAATCAAAGAAATCAATAAAAAGCTTCAAGAATATTTAGTTGAACAAGAAAAAATATTCGGTTGTCGTATCAACTACTTCGGCTCGGATAAAAAACGTTTTCAATTGGAAATACCTGAAGCACGTTGTCGTAAAGTGGATAGCAGCTATTCTCTGGAGGGCCAAAAGAAAGGAGTAGCACGCCGTTACACTACAGAAGAAACCAGGGTATAACAAATGAAATTTTCCAAAGCAAAACTTTGTAAAAGTTTTAATTTTCTAGAGTTTTCTTAAACAAATGCAAGCGGCTGAAGATGAACGTAATACGGTTTTAAAAGATTTATCTAGACGTATATTTGAGAAATTCTCCCAACACTATGATTTATGGAAACAATGTGTTGATTGTGTGGCTCATATAGATGTTTTAGCCTCTTTGGCAGAATATGCTAGGACACAACAAGTTATCTGTATACCTCAACTAGAAGATGTGGTCGCTGGCAAACAGGCATTTATAGAAATTGAAGAAGGTTATCATCCTTGTGTTTCAGCCGATACCTATATACCCAATGGTGTAGTTTTAGGCTGTAATGGTACAGCTCCTCTTTCTATATTAACTGGTCCCAATATGGGTGGTAAAAGTACACTTATGCGTCAGGTGGGTTTGCTAGCGGTAATGGCTCAAATTGGTGCTCATGTACCGGCTCAGTCGTGTCGTCTGTCGCTGGTAGATCGTATATTTACCAGACTAGGAGCTCAGGATGATATTCTATCGGGTCATTCAACTTTCTTGGTGGAATTAAATGAAACATCTTTAATATTAAAACATGCCACAGCAAATAGTTTGGTATTGTTAGATGAATTGGGTAAAATAGTTTTTTATTTATTTCAGCCGATTACATTACCGTATTAAAACTTAAATTCTTGCTTTTAATAGGACGTGGTACTGCTACCTATGATGGCACTGCTATAGCCGCCTCTGTTGTCAACTTTTTGGCCGATCTTAAATGTAGATCTTTGTTCTCTACTCATTATCATAATCTTATAGATTTCTTTCATAAAGATGAACGTATTACATTGGGTCATATGGTGGGTTTTCGAGAAGGGTTTTACCCAACTATATTATAGCATTTGCTTTATATATTTTAGGCCTGCATGGTGGAAAATGAAGATTGTGATGATCCTACTCAAGAAACGGTTACTTTCCTATATAAATATTCTGCTGGAGCATGCCCCAAATCGTATGGTTTCAATGCTGCCAAATTGGCAGGAATGCCACATAATATAATCAAAAGAGCGTATACGGTAAGTGGATTATTTAAAATAGAAATTTTACACCTAAACGTTCAGTCTATAGTCTAGTCTATAGTCTAGTCTATAGTCTAGTCTATAGTCTAGTCTATAGTATAGTCTTTAGTCTAGTCTATAGTCTAGTCTATAGTCTAGTCTATAGTCTAGTCTATAGTCTAGTCTATAGTCTAGTCTATAGCCTAGTCTATAGTCTAGTTTAAAGTCTAGTCTATATTCTAGTCTATACTCTAGTCTATAGTCTAGTCTATAGTCTAGTCTATAGTATAGTATAGTCTATAGTATTATCTATAGTCTATTCTATAGTCTAGTCTATAGTCTAGTCTATAGTCTAGTCTATAGTCTAGTCTATAGTCTAGTCTATAGTCTAGTCTATAGTCTAGTCTATAGTC
>NC_060953.1:5638000-5640252 GCF_022045245.1 Lucilia cuprina | reverse complement strand
CTATAGACTAGACTATAGACTAGACTATAGACTAGACTATAGACTAGACTATAGACTAGACTATAGACTAGACTATAGACTAGACTGCAGACTAGACTATAGACTAAATTATAAACTAGACTACAGACTAGACTATAGACTAGACTGTAGACTAGAATATAGATATCGTACTTGGAGGTCGCCCACCGCCCATAGCAGACACAAAGAAAACCTGCCACGGAAAACAAGAGTAGTTCTGGCACAACAAAGATCGGGATGGAGCAACAAGCTTAATGCCTACTGGTCACGTATAGACCGTGCCGTCCCCAACGAATGTCCTGCATGTGGTCTGGGTCCTCATGATACCCATCACATATTCAACTGCTTAGCCAACCCTACTTCACTCTGTCCAATGGACATTGATGTAGAACCCCCCAACTAGATTTTTGTATAGTTTTAGCTGTTACAACAACAACTAGACTAAAGACTAGTCTACAGACTAGACTATAGACTAGCCTAGACTACAGACTAAACTATACATTAGACTACTAATTATCGCAGATTAAGAAACATTCAATGCTTTTCATATAAAAGTTGATTTTTATGGCATATGAAGCGATCGTAGACTATAGACTAGACTAGACTAGATGAAAGACTTGACTATACACAAGACTTTAGAGTAAAAACTTGATTATAGACTAGACTATAGACTAGATTATGGACTAGACTATATACCCCACAACAAACTAGACTATAAACTTGATTATTTAATAGACTATAGACAAAAGTCTTTAAATTGTAATGTAGACTAGACTATAGACTAGACAATACACTAAACTATAGACTAGACTATAGACTAGACTGTAGACTAGACTATATACTAGACTATGGACTAGACTATAGACTAGACTAAAAACTAGATATAGGATATGAAGCGATCGTAAATTAACTTCTCTTTTCGAATGGAAACTATTTAAGAACCAAAATATTTTTCAAATTAATCATTTTCTGACTTCCTATGTCCAATTGGGAAATTAGATAGCTTGGTTATATATTTTGTTTATAATATTTTTGTGTTGGAAATAAGGTGATCGATCACTTAGTGTGATTTCGGACACAGATCATATTTTTGTATTATTTGTTATATAAAATTTTACAACTTACCTGTACTAACAAATCGAACAAAAAAATAAGGTATCTTGATTGAAGTTAAGAGAAATTTAAGTATCTTGATTGAAGTTAAGTTAAGGTATCTTGATTGTAGTTATGTTAAAGTGTCTTGATTAATGTAATTCATTTTCTTGGTAAGGTGATGTTTGTGATTTTGAGTATTATTAATATTTTAAGTTGCAGAGTGTTTTAAAAAAAAATGTCTTAATTTAGTTTATTCCCAGGCCAATATTTTGAAAAACTAAAGAATTAAATATAAGAATAAAAATGCAAATTTTATTCGTCAAATCTACCTAGTTATACTTACTGTTTCACCTCCTAATCGAGAGTCAACTTCAGCTGGAAAACGTTGACTAGACAGCTTAGCTGAAGTCTCCAGTTGTTAAATTATTTGATTTTTGATTATATTTTTTGTTTATTAACGTATACATGTGATTTCTTAAAGATTTTGGCAAAAAAATAAAAAAAAATATATTTAGTTGTTATAATTTATAGGACGATAAAAAAATACTTGGTAGTTGTGTAATAGAAGACATAACATTTTGTTTTGTTAATTAAACTTGACATTGTTGCAGTTGTAGTAATAAATTTTTCAAATTTGCCGACTGAGTCTTACTGGCACCGCCCATAGTAGCGGCAGCAACAATTTTAGCTGCAATTTTACGTTTTAAAGCGATTGCTTCAACTTTTTTGGAGAGCTGGAGGGGGGAAGAGAAAACATTTCAAAGGGAAATATTAAATTATATATATTTTGAGGTTTGTTTGTATAAAAATGGAAAATAGGTGGTAGACTAGACCGTATACTGGAATATAGAGGAGACTATAGACTAGAATATAGATTAGATTATAAACTAGACTATAGACTAGACTATAGACTAGACCATAGACTGGACTATAGATTATCGACTAGACTATAGACTAGGCTATAAACTAGACTATAGACTAGACTATAGACTAGACTATGGACTAGACTATAGACTAGACCATAGACTAGTCTATAGACTAGACTATAGACTAGACTATAGACTAGACCATAGACTAGACTATAGACTAGACTATAAACTAGACTATAGACTAGACTATAGACTAGACTATAGACTAGA
>NC_060953.1:5635903-5637900 GCF_022045245.1 Lucilia cuprina | reverse complement strand
AGTCTTTGTTAAAAAGACTCTTTTTCTATAGAAAAAGTCTTTGTTAAAAAGACTCTTTTTCTATAGAAAAAGTCTTTGTTAAAAAGACTCTTTTTCTATAGAAAAAGTATTTGTTAAAAAGACTCTTTTTCTATAAAAAAAGTCTTTGTTAAAAAGACTCTTTTTCTATAGAAAAAGTCTTTGTTAAAAAGACTATTTTTCTATAGAAAAAGTCTAAGAAAACACATTTCTATAGATTTTATGGCTTTTTCCCGGATTTATACCAAAATTTTTGAAAGCATTTACCTTTTCCTTAATTATTTTAAAATTATTATTTATTTAATCTTCTGTATGTATGTAAAATTATTATTATTTCAAAACAGTAGATTTTAAGAGAAAAAAACCCAAAAATTATATATAAAAGATCAATTTTCTAGATTCTAGGTTTAGCTATTAGGATTTTAGTTAAAATTTAAAACCGATAAAACAAAAAAAGCTTACAAAATGGAAAGATTATAATTACATATAGAAAATGAAAATATGTTTTATTTAACAATATCAGAAAAAGGCTGTAAAAGCAAAAGCGCACATTTGGGTGTTTTTTTTTTAATTAAAGAAAAAAAAAAGAAAAACAACAACATGACTGAAAACATATAATTTGAAAGTCTTTAATAATGAAATAAAAAAACAAGAAGAAAAAACATTTTGTAAATAGCTTCTCTTCGTAATAACAGGCAGGTTATGTTAAGCTTAATTTTAGTTCAAAATTTAAAACCAAAAAAAAAACCTGCATTGAAATCTTTGAATGTAGAAAATAAAAAACTAAAAAAAAGCTAAAATATTTGTTTAAAGAAAAAAAACTAAAACTAAAATAAAATAAAAATTGCCATGTTTTATAGAAGTTTTGTAAAATATTATAATAATTAAAAAATAACAATAATAATAATTAAAACAACAACAAAATCAAACATTTAAAATATCACATGAAAAGAAAAGTTCTCAAGAGTTTATATAAAAAAACAAAAACAACAAAATAAAAACAAAATCAATTAACAGGGAATTACACACCTGCTTTTAAAAGTATGAAAAACACAAAATCAGAACAAAAAAAAAAACAGGTTTTGAACTTAAAGCCTTTATCTAAAACAAAAAAGCCTCCCAACTCAAGCTGTAATTCCTTTTTTTTAACTCTTAAATTTTTAATTTTGTTAATAATTTTCTAATTTTTTTTGTCTATATGCTAATTGAATTCTAACACTCGCATCTTTAAACAACTCGTAAAAAAAATCTTTTTTATTTAAATTTATAAATAATTAAGAAGAAAAAACAAATATGCAGAACAAAAAAAAAACTATTCCTAATATTAACAAAAATATAAGTATTTGCCACAAGAATTAAAAAGAGCAAGTTGTATTATTTAACAGTATTTAGCTTAAAAAATAGTAAAATAATTTTTTAAGCTTCTTTGTAATTACCTAAGTTTGTTGTTATTTATGTTTATTTATAAATAATTTAAATTTAAATTAAATGTGTTATTTATTTAATTAATTATTTTTTATTTTTTTACTGTGATAAACAAAAAGATGAAATAAAATAAATTAAAAACAAAATAATTTGTTTTTATTTACATGTTGGAAAAATGCAACTAGGCTAGAGTACAGTCCAGACATAGACTATAGACTAGGCTATATCATAGACTAGACTAGATTATAGACTAGACTAGAATAGACTAGACTATAGACAAGACTATAAACTAGACTATAGACTAGACTACAAACTAGACTACAGAATAGAATTTTGACTGTACTAAAGACTCTAGAATAGACTATTAACTCTAGAATAGACTTTAGACTCTTGAACAAACTATATACTAGATTATAGACTAGACTATAGACTAGATTATAGACTGTACTATAGACTAGACTAAAGACTAGATTATAGACTAGACTATAGACTAGACTATAGACTAGACTATAGACTAGACTATAGACTAGACTATAGACTAGACTATAGACTAG
>NC_060953.1:5578612-5635803 GCF_022045245.1 Lucilia cuprina | reverse complement strand
ATATACTTTTTAACAAAGACTTTTTCTATAGAAAAGTACATTTTTCAACAAAGACTTTTTCTATAGAAAAAGAGTCTTTTTAACAAAGACTTTTTCTATAGAAAAAGAATCTTTTTAACAAAGACTTTTTCTATAGAAAAATAGTCTTTTTAACAAAGACTTTTTCTATAGAAAAAGAGTCTTTTTAGCATAGACTTTTTCTATAGAAAAAGAGTCTTTTTAACAAAGACTTTTTCTATAGAAAAATACACTTTTTAACAAAGACTTTTTCTATACAAAAGTACACTTTTTAACAAAGACTTTTTCTATAGAAAAATATACTTTTTAACAAAGACTTTTTCTATAGAAAAGTACATTTTTCAACAAAGACTTTTTCTATAGAAAAATATACTTTTTAACAAAGACTTTTTCTATAGAAAACTACACTTTTTAACAAAGAATTTCTCCATAGAAAAAGACACTTCTTTACTAAGATTTTTTCTATAGAATACTTGTGTTCTAAAAGAGACTTGTTTCCCTCTTTTTACCCGATTAATTTCTTTACTACATCTCTTTTTTAACAATAATTTTTATAATTGTTTTTGCACATAATTACTTATGTACAAACCCTCCTTCTTCACCCACTCCCTCCCCTCAATCATCGGTAATTATATCTTTGCGTGCCTTAAAATTACGCCACGAACCATTTGTACATACGCCAGCACCACGCCACCAATCATTTACATCCGTATACCAGCGTGGCTTACGTAACGATTCTTCATCGTGTAAAGACGAACAAACACGACACCAATAATACGTGTTTATAAACTCACCCGTACCTTTCCAATTAAAATATGAATTATAGAGTTTTTCATCATTATCTAAAATATGCAAATAATCGGCTAATTCTGAAGCTGAAGCAAATTCATCGACATGTATATAGGATCTTTCGGGTGCACTAACTTCATAGTCTTCGGGTCGTGCACCCATAACAATGGGTAAAATATTACGATTGAGAGCATTGACAAAGAATTTCTCGGTGATATAGTCTTTACAGTTGGAATTTTCAAAAGCTAAATAGAATTTATAATCACGATCGAGCATTTCGAAACATTTGTCGGCATTGACGCGTGAGCACTTATAATTACCGCAGGCGCCATAGATGTCAACCTGTAAGAGAGAATGTTTTATTTGGAACATTTTTTTGTTTTAAATTGAAAACCGTAAACTTACATCTATATATTTGCCTAATTCATGAGCAAATTGCAGTCTTCCATTTCGGGCCCCACAATTGGATACAAACCAGGCCACTTTTTTAGTTTTATTTGCAGCATAATTACGATCCTGTTCTTGTTGATGAACGCGTGAATCGTAATAAACCCATTTTTCATAGGGCGCCACAATATCGCTATCACGTCTGAAAAAAAACAATAGAGGATTCATTTTGGAACATTTCTCTTCAAATGGGAGATTTTTTTCCATAGCTCTTTAAATAAGACATTTTTTCTATAGGAAAATTCTCTTCAAAGAGGACATTTTTCCTATAGAAAAATTCTCTTAAAAGAGACACCTTTTCTTTAGAAAAATTCTCTTAAGAGAGGGGACACTTTGTCTATAGAAAAACTCTCTTTAAAGAACACACTTTTTCTGTAGAAAAACTACTTCAAAGAAGATACTTATTCTATAGAAAAACTTTCTTCATAGAAGACTTCTTTTCTATAGTAAAACTTTTCTAAATAGATGACTGATTTTCTATAGAAAAGTCTTTCTATGAAAGAACTCTCTTTAAAAAAGGGACACCTTTTCTATAGAAAAATTCTCTTAAGAGACAACACTTTTTGTGTAGAATAATTCTCCTAAAAGGGAACACTTTGTCTATGGAAAAACTCTTTTTCTGTAGAAAAACTATCTTCAAAGAGGATACTTATTCTATAGAAAAACTGTCTTCATAGAAGACTTCTTTTCTATAGTAAAACTGTTCTTAATAGATGACTGATTTTCTATAGAAAAGTCTTTCTATGAAAGAACTCTCTTTAAAAAAGATTTCTTTTCTATAGTAAAACTTTCTTAATGGAAAACTTAGTTTCCATAGAAAAACTCTTCAAAGAAAACTCATTCTATGGAAGAAGTCTCATTTCAAAGAAGACACTTCTTCGATAGAAAAATTCTCTTAAAAGGGGACACTTTTTCTACAAAAACAATGACGACATTTATTCTTTAGAAAAAACAATCGTCTTAGAAGACACTTATTCTTTATAAAAAACAATCGTCTTTTTCTATGAAAAACTATCTTCAATGACTTTTTTCTATAGTAAAACTGTTCTTAATAGAATACTTATTTTCTATAGAAACACTCTATAAAGAACACTCTTTCTATGAAAGAATTTCTCTTTAAAGTAGACGATTCATCCATTAAAGAAGTCTCCTTTCAATGAAAACAATTTTTCTATAATCAAAGAAGATACTTTTTTCTATGGAAAAACAATCTTTTTCTGTAGAAAAACTCTTTAAAGAAAACTCTTTCTATGAAAGAACTCTCTTTAAAGTATAAGATTTTTCTTTAAAAGCGCTTTCTTTAGAAAAAAATCTTTTTAAAGAAAACATTTTTTTGTAGAATAACTCTTTAAAGAAAACCTTTATTTTCGCTAGAAAAACTCTCTTTAAAGAAGACTCTTTTCTTAAGGGGAAAAAATTGATAACTTACCTATAAGTAGCAGTCCAATTTATAGCATCCGGTACCTTAACATTTTGCGTATGATACGGACACTCTAAATAATACAACATAGTGACTTGTTTGGAATTGGCAGGTCTACGTATACCCGTCGGTATATAATGATCCTTATAAAGAATCATATCGGCTGTATTGGCCTGATCTCTAGAGGCTGTTATAGAACATGTGTCCACAGGACATTTAGAACGTAGGAAGACATCACGACCTTAAAATGTTTAAAATAAAGAAGAAAGAAAAGTAAAATATTTTTACGCTCGATTCATAGCCCATAAACCCACCTGCTTTAACATTCCACGGACCCAAACCATTATATAGTAAAATAGTTTTTAATTTTCCACTCGTTTTGATTTCCTCATAATTGGGTGGTACATACATCAACTGATTAACTATACGATCATTGTGAGGATCCTGATAGGGAAACAATTTGGAACCCTGTAAATGGGCCTTTTTACCACGTTTCTTTTTGTGCACTTTCGCCGGTTTGGGATAGTATTCACCATTTTTAAAGAACCATGATTTTGATACTGGATCCGCTGGATTGGAAGCTAAATTATTTGCTTGTGGTTGTTGCAATTGTTGCAAATGAGGTTCATGCTCACTTTCACTTTCTTGTTGTTCGGCTGCTGGACCACCCATAATATGTTGTTGTTGCTGTTGTGTTGTTTTAGTTGTGGAGGCTTTTAAATGTGTTGGATGTTTTGCTGAGTCTACTAATGACTTCTCGGTATCCTCGTCTTCTTCGTATTTATCATTATAGTCATCCTCTAAATTTTGTCCTAAATGTTGTTGTTGTGATTGCAATTGTTGCTGCTGTTGTTGTTGTTGAGATGAAGAAGCCAAGGAGGATGGTATTGATGAAGATTTTGGTTTCCATACTTCACGTTCTCTGTGAGAAAGTTAAATGTTTAAATTGCGAAAAATATATAGAAAAAATGTGTATGAAAGAGTGTAATAAGGACTCGTTTTTCTATAGAAAAAATCTTAGTTAAGAACTCGTTTTTCTATAGAAAAAGTCTTTGTTAAAAAGTTTGTATTTCTATAACAAAAACGTATTCATTAAAAAGTATGTTCTTTAGAAAAATTCTCTTTAAAGATGTTTTATGTTGTTGTCTAGAAATAATGTGAATTAAAGAGAGTAAAGACACTTTTTTTCTATAGAAAAAGGTTTAGTTGAAAACACTACATTTCTATAGCAAAAAGGCAAAAAGGTCTTCATTAAAAATAGTGTTCTATTTTAGAAAAAATTCTCTTTAAAGATGGCACTTGTTGTTTGTATAGAAAAAAATTGAATAAAAGAGAGTAAAGACACTTTTTTCTATAGAATAAGAATTAGTAAAGAACGCTACATTTCTATAGAAAAAGACATAGTTTTTCTATAGAAAAAGTTTTTTGTCTATGGAAAAAGACTTTGTTAAGAATTAGTAAAGAACAGTTTTTGTGTAGAAAAAGTTTTTTGTCTCGTTTTTCTATAGAAAAAGACTAAGTTAAGAACTGTGGTTTTTCTATAGAAAAAGTCTTTGTTTTTCTATAACAAAAAGGTCTTTATTAAAAAGATTGTTTTTCTTCAGAAAGAAATTCTCTTTAAAAATGGCACTTGTGGTTTGTATAGAAAAAGTGTGAATTAGACACAACATTTCTATAGCAAAATACTAAGTTTTTTTCATAGAAAAAGTCTTTGTTAAAAAGTTAGTTTTTCTATAGAAAATTGTATTTTTTAAAAAGACTGTTGGAAAACCCTGCAAAGAAAAGTCCCTTTAAGGATGTTATTTGTTCTTTAGTAACAGTTTCTTTAGAGCTAATTTTTCTATAGAAATATACACTTTTTGTATTTTTTTGTTAATTTTCTTTAAAATACTTACTTAAAATTATATAAAAATATCAGCAATAAAGCGCATATTATTGTAAAATAAAAATATTTCTTTAATGATATCTTTGGACGTCTCATGTTAGCAGATGAAACCAATTTTCCAATTGAAAATTCATTTAAAATTTTCACACATTTTTCTTAAACTGAAATGGGAAAAAAAATTAATAATTATGTCAAAAATTTATAAAAGAAAATAAAAGGGATTTGAAAAAAAATCTGAAAAAAATGTTTAATTCAAATTTAAAAAAAAAATTTAACAAAATTATTAAACCAAATCAAATATATCATGTCCACCTTCTAAATATAATAATTTTAAAAACAATTTCAGCATAAATCTATATTTAAATACTTAAAAAAACAATTTTGATTTTAATCTTAAGCGTTTTCAATTAAGCACCTTTAACTTGTATTCCCAAATTCTCTAAACGTTTAATATCAAACCGAAACAATTGTTTTGAAGCATAAAAACAACCCCCGTCACAAACGTATTCATACGTATTTGTTTATAATTATATTCAAAAAATAACGTTATTACTTCTACATTAACTATATTATATTCAATTAAGATTATCTCTGTACTTTTTTTTAAGTGGAGCTATTATTAATGTTATATTATTACTCTTTAGTAATAAAAATGAAATTAAGTTTTAATATATATTTTTTTTTTAAATATTACTACTATTAATTTTCGTTTAGTATTCGTTTTGTATCCGCTGTTGTTTACTCTTCACTTGAGGTTTTTAACTGTGAATAATTTGTTTTGCAATGGTTCCCCAATGACATTTTGTGTTAAACAGTAATGGCGAAACTAACAGCATAATGATACATTTTTTTTAAATACAAAAAAAATAGTTTTGGAGAAAGTCTCTCTCTTTTGAGAGAGAGAGAGAGAGTATTTTGTAACAATCATAACAGAGATTTTTTTCTATAGAAAAAGAACACTTTAGAAAAAAGACTTTTTCCTATAGAAAAAGACCCTTTATAACAAAGACTTATTCTATAGAAAAAGACACTTTTTAACAAAGACTTTTTTATAGAAAAACAAACCTTTCAAAAAAGACTTTCTATAGAAAAAGACACTTTTTAACAAAGACATTTTCCTACAGAAAAACAAAGACACTTTAGAAAAAAGACTTTTTCCTATAGAAAAAGACACTTTATAACAAAAACTTTTTCTATAGAAAAATACACTTTTTAACAAAGACTTTTTTAAAGAAAAAGATACTTTTTAACAAAGACATTTTCTATAGAAAAACAAACCTTTCAAAAAAGACTCTTTCTATAGAAAAAGACACTTTTTAACAAAGACTTTTTCTTACAGAAAAACAAAGACTCTTTCTTTAGATTAACACACTTTTTAACAAAGACTTTTTCCTATAGAAAAACACACTTTCTCCTATAGAAAAATACACTTTTTAACAAAGACTTTTTGTATAGAAAGAGACGCTTTTCAAAAAATACTTTTTCTATAGAAAAATACACTTTTTACCAAAGACTTTTTCTATAGAAAATGACACTTTTTAACAAAGACTTTTTCTATAGAAAATGACACTTTTTATCAAAGACTTTTTCTATAGAAAATGACACTTTTTATCAAAGACTTTTTCTATAGAAAAATACACTTTTTAACAAAGACTTATTCTATAGAAAAATACACTTTTTAACACAGACTTTTTATGTACAAAAAGACACTTTAGAACAAAGGCTTTTTCCATAGGAAAAGACACTTTTTAAAAAAGACTTTTTCCATAGGAAAATACACTTTTTCTTTTAGAAAAAGTATCTTCTTGACAGACTTCTTTTAAAGTAAATCTCTAGAGAGTGTTTTTCTATAAAAAAAATGTATCTTCTGTAAAACTGTTTTTCTATAAAAAGGTATCTTTTTGAAGCATTTTTTTTATTTTTTATAGTTTTTCTGTATAAAAGTGTTCAGTTTTTCTCTATAGAAAAAGTCTCTTTTTGTTTTCTATAGAAAAAGTAACTTCTTTAAAGATTTTTTTCCGAGAAAAAACTGTCTTCTTTGTAGGTTGTTTTTATACACAAAGAGTTTCTTCTATAATGAGAGTTTTTCTATAGAAGAAGCATCTTCTGTGAAAAGTGTTTTCTATGGGAAAAGTATCTTCATTGAAGAGAGTTTTTCTACAGAGAGAGATAGAGTCTTTATTGTAGATTGTTTTCTATAGAAAACGTGTCTTTATAGAGTATTTTGGTTTACAAAGAGTTTTTCTATAGGAAAAGTGTATTGTTTAAAAAGAGTTTTCCTATAGGAAAAATATCATCCTTGCTGTAAGCTTTTCTACAGAGATAGAGTGTGTTTTGGTATACAAAGAGTTTCTTCTTTAAAAAAGTTTTTCTATAGAAAAATTGTCTTCTTTATGTGTGTTTTTCTATAGGAAATGTAGCTTCCATAGAGAGAGTTTTTCTAAATAAAACTATCATTCATGAAGAGAGTTTTTTTTTACCCGAAAAGAGTCTTTATTAAAAATTGTTTTCTATAGAAAATGTGTCTTTTTTATACAGTGTTTTTTTGTAAACAAAGAATTTCTTCTTTAAGGAGAGTTTTTCTATGGAAAAAGTGTCTTGTTTGAAAAGTGTTTTTCTATAGGAAAAATATCATCCTTAAAGACTGTTTTTCTAAAGAAAGAGATTCTTTATTGAAGCTTATTTTCTATAAAAATGTGTCTTCTTTATAGAGTGTTTTTGTAAACAAAGAGCTTTTTCTTTAAGAAGAGTTTTTATATAGAAAAAGTGTCGTTTACAGAAGAGTGTTTTCCTATAGGAAAAATATCATCCTTGAAGAGAGTTATTCTACAGAAAGAGAGATTGTGTTCTATAGAAAAAGTGTCTTCTTTATAGAGTGTTTTTGTAAACAAAGTGTTTTTTCCTTAAGGAGAGTTTTTGTATAGAAAAAGTGTCTTCTTTGAAAAAGTTTATATACAAAGAGTTTCTTCTTTAATGGAAGTTTTTCTATAGAAAATGTCTCTTCTTTGAGGAGAGTTTTTCTGTCTACTTTGAAGATTAGTTTTCATAGAATACATCTCTTCTTGGTACAGTGTTTTTCTATGAAAAAAGAGTCTTCTTTGATGAGAGTATTTCAAACGAAAATGTATCGTCTTTGAACAAAGTTTATACCCTACCCACCACTATAGTGGTTAAGGGTATTATGAGTTTGGGCTGATGTTTGTAACACCCAAAAATATTGATCCTAAACCCAAGTTTTAGTATACAAATCGACTGAGAATCATTTTGTAAGTGGATTTAACTATGTCCGTCTGTGTCCATGTAAACCTTGTCACAATTTTCAATTTAATTTGATTAAATTTTTACCTAATAGTTGAAATCGGCCCCTTTATTTCTATAACATATATAAATAATTTTATAGTTTTTATAACTATGTAGTTTAACACTACTTTTCAAATAATCTTTGTGTTAAAGGGGGCGTTTTTGTTTTTATAACAATCACATATTTTGTTTTTAATTATCAACATAAAACAAATGATTATGAATCCCGGGAGAATAAGATTTTTTTTGTTTTTTTTTCAACATTTCTAAGTTGTGACAATTATTAAATAGATAAAACTACAATAAACAGTTTGGCAATTAAATATTACTCATACGTTTAGTTGTTCCATTAGGGAGGAAATTTTTTATTATTAGTTTCTCTGTTACTTATTTGGAATGTATAAGTTTGTTATTTAACACCTGGTTTTAGTTATTAATCTACTTTATAATTTGAAATCAGTTCAATCTTTATGTAATGACATTTTCATTAAAATTTTTCTTTAGAATTCATATTAATCATACGTTCTGTTGTTTGTAAAATTTGTGTTTACATTTTGACATGATTTCAAAATTAATTTATACAATTTTATGTTAAAACATTCAATACATATTCAAATTTTCTTTTGCTCTTTACTGTATATTGGTGGATTTTTTAAATTTTGTTGTTGTTTCCCTCCATACAAATTGTGCTGCGAATTCATATTAATTCTTTTGCTACAAAGTAAAGGAGTTGCTACTACATACCAAACATTCTAGTACAAAGAGAACACACAAATACATACATATTTATGTCGAAATCTCCTTGTTATTATTTAATTTATGCTATAACTCGTACCACCTTAAAACTATTGACACAGTTTCATATTATTATTTTTGTTGTTTTTTTCTTCTTCACTTTTTTGTAAACAAACAAACGAAAAGTGAACAGAAAAATGTTAAAAATATAAAAGAAACCAGAAACTTTTCATCATTATAACTTCTTTTCTATTTCAGATTTAACAAAATTTCTTCTTTTTTTTTATTCCTCCTCCTTGTTCTCTCGACACATATATTCATGTTTTCATATAAAATAAGTACAATATATATAAAAATACTATTTTATATAGTAGACCGCCCATAGCCACAGATAAGAGTATAGCATGTCTTGAACATGTTGAAGTGTAAATATTGTCATATGCAAAATTAGTTTGCTTAGTATTTCAAAAGGAAAAAGGGTTACGAAATGTAAGGAGTTAAAGGAAACACATTTTCTAAGTACCTTTAAGAGATACTTTTTCTCTACAAAAGTCTTCAAAGAAAACATACTCTTCCAAAAATAACATTTTTCAAAGAAGACACTTTATCTTTTGAAAAAAATTTGCTCCTTAAAGAAGATATTTTTCTAAAGAAAACTCCTCTAAGAAAATTCCCTTTCTACAAAAAATTTACTCTTCAAAGAAAATAATAAAACACTCTTCAAAGATGACACTTTCTATAAAAAACACTCTTCAAACAAGACACTTTTTTTCTTAAGAAAGACCCCCCCTTTTATAGAAAAACACAGCAAAGGAAACACTTTTTGTATAGAAAAGTACTCTTTAAAAAATATACCTTTTCCATAGAAAAACACTCCATAAAGAAGACACTTTTCATATAGAAAAACACTCTTTAAAGAAAACACTTTTTATATAGAAAAACATTCATGAAAAAACTCTTTTTCTTAGGGATGACAGTCATTAAAGAAGACACTTCTTTAATAGAAAAACACACTTCAAAAAAGACACTATTCCAATAGAAAAACACTCTTTAAAGAAGACACTTCTTCTATACAAAAACACACTTCAAAGAAGACACTTTATCAATAGAAAAACACTCCTTAAAGAAAACATTTTTTCCATAAAAAATGTTTTTTTAAAAAAAAAGACACTTTTTCTATAGAAAATTATTCTTCAAAAACACTTTTTATAGAAAAACATACATTCATAAACAGAAGACATAAAGAGCACACTTTATCTATAGAAAAACACATTTCAAAAAAGACTCTTTTCCTATAGAAAAACTCTCTTTAAAGAAGACACTTTTTATATAGAAAAACATTCATAAAATAAAGAAGACCCTTCTTTAATAGAAAAACACTCTTTAAAGAAGACACTTTATCTATAGAAAAACACACTTCAAAGAAGACACTTTTCCAATAGAAAAACACTCTTTAAAGAAGACATTTCTTCTATACAAAAACACACTTCAAAGAAGACACTTTATCCATAGAGAAATACTCCTTAAAGAAGACATTTTCTCCATAAAAAAAATTCTTCAAAAAAGACACTTTTTCTATAGAAAAATATTCTTCAAAGAAAACACTTTTTATAGAAAAACATTCATCAAAGTAGACATAAAGAAGACACTTTATCTATAGAAAACATTCATAAGAGAAGACACTTTTTCTTAAGAAAAACACTCCTTAAAGAAGACATTTTTTCCATAAAAACATTCTCTATAGAAAAACATTCTTCAAAAAGAACCTTTTTCTATAGAAACACACTTTTAAAAACACTTTTAAAAAATAAACTTTTTCTACAGAAAAAAAAACTCTTTAAAGAAGACACTTTTTCTACAGAAAAAAACTCTTTAAAGAATACACTTTTTCTTCAGAAAAAAAAACTTTTTAAAGAAGACACTTTTTCTATAGAAAAAATCTTTTTAAAGAAGATACTTTTCTATAGTGAAATTTTTTTCAAAGAAGACATTTTTTCCATAGAAAAATAATCTTCAAAATAGGCACCTTTTCTATAGAAAAACATTGATAAAAGAAGACACATTTTCCTTAAATAGAAGCTCATTAATAGAGACAATTTTTCTATAGAAAAATATGTTTTTAAATAAACACTTTTTCTATAGAAAAAACGTCGTTTCAAAGAGAAATTGTTTCTTTAAAAAACGCTCTTCGAAAACTTTAAAATAGATACCCTTTCTATAGAAAAACACTCTTGCAAAGAAGACACTTTTTTTATAGATAAAAATCTTTGTTTAAGAAACTTTTCTATAGTTTTTCTATAGAAAAAAAAGCTTTTTACAACAGAAATTTTTCTTTAAAAACGCTTTTTGAAAAATTTAAAATATATACTATTTCTATAGAAAAAACACTCTTGCAAAAAAGAGACTTTTTCTATAGAGAAAAAAATCTTTGTTAAGGAAACTTTTTCTACGTTAGAAAAATGTTCTGTTCTTGAGAGGTTAACTAAGTAACACTTTATTTTCTAAAACCCTTTTCTATGGAAGACTTTACTTTCGATAAAGACAAACCTAACAAACACATAAACGTTTGTATGGAAAAATCCCAAGTAAAACTAGTACATGATGAAAAGGATTAAAGTACTTTAAAAAAAGGATCACAAATATGAGTGGAAGCGCATAACAAGGAGTATTCTTTACATACACAATCATATGAATTTATTTATCTACTTGTATTCGGTACACACTTCAATATAGGTTACATTTTATTTTCAAATACCCGAGGAGTCTAAGCATTAGAAAATGTATAGAAAAAAAGGATATGTACACACATACACATATACATATTTATAAATGTGGCTATTTTTCTATGAATGCTTAATAAACATTTGGTTTTGGTTTGATGTCTTCTGTTTCTCTTTTCTCGTTTCTCGTTTTCCATTATATGCTCTTTTTAATCCTTCAGGATTATTTGAAAATGGCTTTAGTGTTTGTTTAATGAGTGTCCTAAAATGATTGTAATGACTTAAATAGACTGCAATTAAAGTGATTTTTTTGGGGGGTTTTTAATGCAAACAAACCAAAACAAACAAATAAACTGAAACTTTAAGTAATGGATTTGCGAAAAAATAAGAGATATTTTTAGTTGGCTGAGTTTGATCGTTTCTTTTATTATCTACATAGTTGCTTTTTGAATCAATTCACATATTTAGGAGACAAATATATGTTTCAGCAAGCAGGTCGTTGATTTGAGAAATATCCAAATGATGTTTCTTAAGGCATTAGCTAGGATAAAGCTTTAAGTTTAGAGATAAGAAAACAATTTCGCAGGAACTTTATCTAGAGAAAAATCTAACTTTTTTTGAGAGATAAGACAATTTTTAACAAAAGACTTTTTTTATAGTAAAATATACTGTTTAAAAAAGACCTTTTCTATAGAAAAATACACTTTTTAGAGAACACTCTTTATTGCCCTTTGAAAGCTTTTTAGAAAGTTTATAAAAAGATTCATTAGAAAGTTTTTCTTTAGAAAAAATTTCATTATAAAGTTTCCCTTTAGAAAAAGTTTCATTAGAAAGTTTTTCTTTAGAAAAAGTTTCAGTAGAAAGTTTTTCTTTAGAAAAAGTTTCATCAGAAAGTTTTTCTTTAGAAAAAGTTTCAGTAGAAAGTTTTTCTTTAGAAAAAGTTTCAGTAGAAAGTTTTTCTTTAGAAAAAGTTTCAGTAGAAAGTTTTTCTTTAGAAAAAATTTCATTATAAAGTTTCTCTTTAGAAAAAGTTTTATTAGAAAGTTTTTCTTTAGAAAAAGTTTCATTAGAAAGTTTTTCTTTAAAAAAAGTTTCATTAGAAAGTTTTTCTTTAGAAAAAGTTTCAGTAGAAAGCTTTTCTTTAGAAAAAGTTTCAGTAAAAGGTTTTCTTTAGAAAAAGTTTCAGTAGAAATTTTTTCTTTAGGAAAAGTTTCAGTAGAAAGTTTTTCTTTAGAAAAAGTTTCAGTAAAACGTTTCATTAGAAAGTTTTTCTTTAGAAAAAGTTTCATTAGGAAGTTTTTCTTTAGAAAAAGTTTCATTAGAAATTTTTTCTTTAGAAAAAGTTTCATTAGAAATTTTTTCTTTACAAAAATTTTCATCAAAAAGTTTTTTCTTTACAAAAAGTTTCATTAGAAAGTTTTTCTTTAGAAAAAGTTTCAGTAGAAAGTTTTTCTTTAGAAAAAGTTTCAGTAGAAAGTTTTTCTTTAGAAAAAGTTTCAGTAGAAAGTTTTTCTTTAGAAAAAGTTTCGGTAGAAAGTTTTTCTTTAGAAAAAGTTTCAGTAGAAAGTTTTTCTTTAAAAAAAGTTTCAGTAGAAAGTTTTTCTTTAAAAAAAGTTTCAGTAGAAAGTTTTTCTTTATAAAAGTTTCAGTAGAAAGTTTTTCTTTAGAAAAAGTTTTATTAGTAAGTTTTTCTTTAGAAAAAGTATCATTAGAAAGTTTTTCTTTAGACAAAGTTTAATTAGAATGTTTTTCTTTAGAAAAAGATTTATTGTAAAGCTTTCGAATAAAAAGCTTTAACTTTTTCAACTATCACACCTTTATAATATAAAATGAAACTTCCCTACTTTTGTTCTTTTAAAACAGAATAATAAATGTATTAAAGCTCACTTCAATTATAATGTTGCAGCAACATTATGCAAAAAAAACAACAACTACAAGTACACTTTCTCTTTCTAATAAGAGGCCGCTTATTATGTATTTATGTATGAAAATAAAAAGAAGAAGAACATATTAAGAAGTATAATGTTTAAGAAATAATGAAGCCTCTTTATCTTAAAAATGGGAGTAGTTTAACTAGTGCAATATTATTATAATAATACAACTAATTGTTAAAAGAAGGAAAAGTTTTTTGTGTAATTAGTATAAGGAGCACAGGTAAAAGGAAATAGGCTTGAATAGAAAGAGTAGCCGACATTAAAGCAGCAAAGTAATTAGTGAGCCAAAAGACAGAGAGCTTTTTTAAAAACTAAAGAAAAACTTTTCCAAAAACTTCTTTCTAAAGAAAGTTTTTCAACATTTTGTTTAAGAAACACTTCCCACAAATAAACGTGTAGAACGAGAAATATCGTTTATAAAGAAAAGCTTTCCAAAAGATAACTTTTTAAGTAAGCTTTTAATAAAGAATAGCTTTCCAAAGGTAGTTAGTTACACAGTTAGTTAGTAAGTTAGTTGGTTAGTCGGTTAGTTCGTTAGTTAGTCAAAGAAAAGCTTTCTAAAGAAAAGCTTTGCAAAGGATAACTTTTTAAGTAAGCCTTTACTAAAGAAAAGTTTTCCAAAGGTAGTTAGTTACACAGTTTGTTAGTTAGTTAGTTGGTTAGTTAGTTAGTTAAGTAGGTAGGTAGGTAGGTAGGTGTAGACTAAACACTATAGAATTAACAATAGAGTATACTGCAAACTAGAATATAAACTAGACTAGACTGTAGGCCTGACTATAGAGTAGACTATAGACTAGACTATTTACTAAACTATAGACTAGACTGCAGACTAAACAATAGAGTGAACTGCAGTCTAGAATATATACTACAGTGTAGTACTATAGACTAGACTTTAGACTAGACAATAGATTAGAATGTAGACTAGGCTACAGCATACACTTTAGACAATACTATAGACTAGACTTTAGACTAGACCATAGATTTGAATATAGACTAGACTATATACTAGACTAGACTGTAGACTAGACTATAGACTAGACTGTAGACTAGACTATAAACTAGACTAGACTATAGACTAGACTATAGACTAGACTATAGACTAGACTATAGACTAGACTATAGACTAGACTATAGACTAGACTATAGACTAGACTGTAGACTAGACTATAGACTAGACTATAGACTAGACTATAGACTAGACTGTAGACTAGACTATAGACTAGACTATAGACTAGACTATAGACTAGACTATAGACTAGACTATAGACTAGACTATAGACTAGACTATAGACTAGACTATAGACTAGACTATAGACTAGACTATAGACTAGGATATAGACTAGACTATAGACTAGGATATAGACTAGACTATAGACTAGACTATTGAGTCTATAGACTAGACTATAGACTAGACTATAGACTAGACTATAGACTAGACTATAGACTAGACTATAGACTAGACTATAGACTAGACTATAGACTAGACTATAGACTAGACTATAGACTAGACTATAGACTAGACTATAGACTACACTATAGACTAGACTATAGACTAGACTATAGACTAGACTATAGACTAGACTATAGACTAGACTATAGACTAGACTATAGACTAGACTATAGACTAGACTATAGACTAGACTATAGACTTGACTATAGACTAGACTATAGACTACACTATAGACTAGACTATAGACTAGACTATAGACTTGACTATAGACTAGACTATAGACTACACTATAGACTAGACTATAGACTAGACTAGACTATAGACTGGAAGAGACTATAGACTAGACCATAATATAGACTAGACTATAGACTAGACTATAGACTACACTGTAGACTAGACTATAGACTATACTAAATATTAGACTATAGACTAGACTATAGACTAGACTATAGACCAGACTATAGACTAGACTATAGACTACACTATAGACTAGACTATAGACTAGACTATAGACTACACTATAGACTAGACTAAAGACTAGACTATAGACTAGACTATAAACTAGACTATAGACTAGACTATAGACTAGACTATAGACTAGACTATAGACTAGACTATAGACTAGACTATAGACTAGACTATAAACTAGACTATAGACTAGACTATAGACTAGACTATAGACTAGACTATAGACTAGACTATAGACTAGACTATAGACTAGACTATAGACTAGACTATAGACTAGACTATAGACTAGACTATTGACTAAACTATAGACTAGACTATAGACTAGACTATAGACTAGATTATAGACTAGATTATAGACTAGACTATAGACTAGACCATAGACAAAACTATAGACTAGACCATATCGTGTATTTCCCTTTTGAAAATTCTTAAGAAAATTTAGCTTTTCTTGGGAAATTTTCATTTATAATGTTTTTTCATAGTGAGGTTTTTTTTGAAATGTTCCTAATGGGAATAAATTCCAGCTGGCTAACTCCCCTATTTCCTCGAGTGTTTTATTTTGAGTTTTTTACCTCATCAACACACACCAAATTTGACACACATATTGAAATGTTTTTGAAATTCCCCATGGAAAACCGTAACCAAAAAGCGAAAATAAAATTATATATGGATGGATGTATGTATGTATGAAAAAACTTGTAGGTATTTTATTGTATTTTAATTGCAATACCACGATTTTAGGTTTTAATTACAATTTTTATTTTGCTACACCCCCATGGAAAAAAAAACTTAATAAAATCAGAGAAAAAATTACCATAAAGGTCATGTGAGTTTAAGAAGTGTTTTGTAACAAACAACAACAATAACAAATAAACAAAACAAAAATTAGAACAATAACAACAATATGTTAAGTATAATACTTCACTTGCCTTTTTAAAAACAAAAAAAATGTAAACAAAAAGAATTCCTGTTATACAACAATAAAAACAGAGACTACATTAAACAATAAAACTACTACCACTACTCCCTGGATTCTAGCTCTTCATCGCTCTTCCGCCCCCTACTTATAGTAACTTTCATTACATCTTTAGGTTACAATGAATAAGAAAGAGTAATGTTTCCACCAAGTTGTATTGTAAATTTTAAAAGGACCCTTCAAAAACACACTTGACTTGATCTAATGTTTTTATGTTCCATCTATATATATTTATAAAATATTTGTATGTACATTAATATGTTTATACATGTAGCACAACTATGTTTATAAATAACATACATACAGAACACATCTGTATATCTTTAACAACACACACTCATTTATACAATATACCAGACATGGAAAATTTTTAATTTGGAAATTGAACTTGCCTATAACTAAAATAGTATTAGTTTTTATACTAGACTATAGACTAAACTATAAACTAGACTATAGACTAGACTATAGACTATATTTTAGACTATATTATAGACTATACAATAGACTAAACTATAAACTAGACTATAGACTATATTGTAGACTATATTATAGACTATGCAATAGACCAAACTATAAACTAGACTATAGACTATATTTTAGACTATATTATAGACTATACAATAGACTGGACCATAGACTAGAATAAAGACAATAGACTAGACTATAAACTATACTACAGACTAGACTTTTGACTAGACTAGACAAGACTATAGACTAGACTATAGACTGGACTATAGTCTAGACTATAGACTAGACTATAGACTGGACTATAGTCTAGACTATAGACTAGACTATAGGCTAGACTATAGAATAACCTATTGACTAGACTATAGACTAGACTATAGATTAGACTATAGACTAGACTATAGACTAGACTATAGACTAGACTATAGACTAGACTATATACTAGACTATAGACTAGACTATAGACTGGACTATAGTCTAGACTATAGACTAGACTATAGACTAGACTATATACTAGACTATAGGCTAGACTATAGACTAGACTATGGACTAGACTATAGATTAGACTAGACTATAGATAATACTAGACTATAGATAATACTAGACTATAAACTAGACTATAGACCAGACTATAGACTAGACTATAGACTAGACTATAGACTAGACTATAGACTAGACTATAGACTAGACTATAGGCTAGACTATAGACTAGACTATAGACTAGACTATAGACTAGACTATAGAATAGACTATAGACTAGACTATAGACTAGACTATAGACTAGACTATAGACTAGACTATAGACTAGACTATAGAATAGACTATAGACTAGACTATAGACTAGACTATAGACGAGACTATAGACTAGACTATAGACTAGACTATAGACTAGACTATAGACTAGACTATAGACTAGACTATAGACTAGACTATAGACTAGACTAGACTATAGACTAGACTAGACTATAGACTAGACTATAGACTAGACTATAGACTAGACTATAGACTAGCCTATAGACTAGACTATAGACTAGACTATAGACTAGACTATAGACTAGACTATAGACTAGACTATAGACTAGACTATAGACTAGACTATAGACTAGACTATAGACTAGACTATAGACTAGACTATAGACTAGACTATAGACTAGACTATAGACTAGACTATAGACTAGACTATAGACTAGACTATAGACTAGACTATAGACTAGACTATAGACTAGACTATAGACTAGACTATAGACTAGACTATAGACTAGACTATAGACTAGACTATAGACTAGACTATAGACTAGACTATAGACTAGACTATAGACTAGACTATAGACTAGACTATAGACTAGACTATAGACTAGACTATAGACTAGACTATAGACTAGACTATAGACTAGACTATAGACTAGACTATAGACTAGACTATAGACTAGACTATAGACTAGACTATAGACTAGACTATAGGCTAGACTATAGACTAGACTATGGACTAGACTATAGATTAGACTAGACTATAGATAATACTAGACTATAAACTAGACTATAGACCAGACTATAGACTAGACTATAGACTAGACTATAGACTAGACTATAGAATAGACTATAGGCTAGACTATAGACTAGACTATAGACTAGACTATAGACTAGACTATAGACTAGACTATAGACTAGACTTTAGACTAGACTATAGACTAGGCTATAGACTAGACTATAGACTAGACTATAGACTAGACTATAGACTAGACTATAGACTAGACTATAGACTAGACTATAGACTAGACTATAGACTAGACTATAGACTAGACTATAGACTAGACTATAGACTAGACTATAGACTAGACTATAGACTAGACTATAGACTAGACTATAGACTAGACTATAGACTAGACTATAGACTAGACTATAGACTAGACTATAGACTAGACTATAGACTAGACTATAGACTAGACTATAGACTAGACTATAGACTAGACTATAGACTAGACTATAGACTAGACTATAGACTAGTCTATAGACTAGACTATAGACTAGACTATAGACTAGACTATAGACTAGACTATAGACTAGACTATAGACAAGACTATAGACTAGACTATAGACTAGACTATAGACTAGACTATAGACTAGACTATAGATTAGACTATAGACTAGACTATAGATTAGACTATAGACTAGACTATAGACTAGACTATAGACTAGACTATAGACTAGACTATAGACTAGACTATAGACTAGACTATAGACTAGACTATAGACTAGACTATAGACTAGACTATAGACTAGACTATAGACTAGACTATAGACTAGACTATAGACTAGACTGTAGACTAGACTATAGACTAGACTATAGACTAGACTTTAGACTAGACTATAGACTAGACTATAGACTAGACTATAGACTAGACTATAGACTAGACTATAGACTAGACTATAGACTAGACTATCGACTAGACTATAGGCTAGACTATAGACTAGACTATAGACTAGACTATAGACTAGACTATAGACTAGACTATAGACTAGACTATAGACTAGACTATAGACTAGACTATAGACTAGACTATAGACTAGACTATAGACTAGACTATAGACTAAACTATAGACTAGACTATAGACTAGACTATAGACTAAACTATAGACTAGACTATAGACTAGACTATAGACTAGACTATAGACTAGACTATAGACTAGACTATAGACTAGACTATAGACTAGACTATAGACTAGACTATAGACTAGACTATAGACTAGACTATAGACAAGACTATAGACTAGACTATAGACTAGACTATAGACTAGACTATAGACTAGACTATAGACTAGACTATAGACTAGACTATAGACTAAACTATAGACTAGACTATAGACTAGACTATAGACTAGACTATAGACTAGACTATAGACTAGACTATAGACTAGACTATAGACTAGACTATAGACTAGACTATAGACTAGACTATAGACTAGACTATAGACTAGACTATAGACTATAGACTAGACTATAGACTAGACTATAGACTAGACTATAGACTAGACTATAGACAAGACTATAGACTAGACTATAGACTAGACTATAGACTAGACTATAGACTAGACTATAGACTAGACTATAGACTAGACTATAGACTAGACTATAGACTAGACTATAGACTAGACTATAGACTAGACTATAGACTAGACTATAGACTAGACTATATACTAGACTATAGGCTAGACTATAGACTAGACTATGGACTAGACTATAGATTAGACTAGACTATAGATAATACTAGACTATAAACTAGACTATAGACCAGACTATAGACTAGACTATAGACTAGACTATAGACTAGACTATAGACTAGACTATAGACTAGACTATAGACTAGACTATAGACTAGACTATAGACTAGACTATAGACTAGACTATAGACTAGACTATAGACTAGACTATAGACTAGACTATAGACTAGACTATAGACTAGACTATAGACTAGATTACAGACTAAACTATAGACTAGACGTTAAGCTAGAATATAGACAGGACCATTGACTAGACTGTAGACTACACTATATACTAGACAATGGACTTGACTATAGACTAGATAATATACTGTACCATGGACTAGACAATAGACTATAGACTAGATAATTGACTAAACAATAGAGTAGACTGTATACTATACAATAGACTAGACTATCGACTAGACTTTAGACTAGAGTATATATTAGACTATGGACTAAATTATCGACTAGACTATAGACTAGACTACAGGCAATTCCAAAGAATAGACTGAATTTTCCATGCCTGCAATATACTCTCCTGTTTACCAACAACAATCACCAAGAGTAGCAGAACAAGAAAGTTGAGTATTTTACAAAATCTTGACACATTCTTGCAAAAAAAAAAAACTTAAAGAACACGAAGAAGAGTTTTCATAAAGAAAATATGTTTTTATTTTCTAATTCTTTTATAGAAAATTTATAATTTTAAATTATAAGTCTGATAAGAAAAAAGGAAAATCTTGTTACACAGAACCTAATAAACAAGTTAAAGAAGAAAACGAAAACACAAAGAATTAAGGAGTTGACGTTTGAAAATAGACATATGAGTACACACACATCAATAACGTAAGGATGTATACTTTTGAGTATATGTGTATATACGTGCATGTCTATCATTTATGCACGCGATATTTATTATTTAGGGTAACAAACAGAATTAAGAAGGTATTAAATCATAAAAGAGAAAGGAAAATTGTCTAAAGAAAAACTTTACAAAGGATAGTTTTCTATAGGAAAAACACAACAAAGACTTTCTATAGAAAAAGAATCTTTTTAACAAAGACTTTTTCTATAAAAAAAGAGTCTATTTAACAAAGACTTTTTCTATAAAAAAAAGAGTCTATTTAACAAAGACTTTTTCTATAGAAAAAGAGTCTTTTTAACAAAGACTTTTTCTATAGAAAAAGAGTCTTTTTAACAAAGACTTTTTCTATAGAAAAAGAGTCTTTTTAACAAAGACTTTTTCTATAGAAAAAGAGTCTTTTTAACAAAGACTTTTTCTATAGAAAAAGAGTCTTTTTAACAAAGACTTTTTCTATAGAAAAAGAGTCTTTTTAACAAAGACTTTTTCTATAGAAAAAGAGTCTTTTTAACAAAGACTTTTTCTATAGAAAAAGAGTCTTTTTTAACAAAGACTTTTTCTATAGAAAAAGAGTCTTTTTAACAAAGACTTTTTCTATAGAAAAAGAGTCTTTTTAACAAAGACTTTTTCTATAGAAAAAGAGTCTTTTTTAACAAAGACTTTTTCTATAGAAAAAGAGTCTTTTTAACAAAGACTTTTTCTATAGAAAAAGAGTCTTTTTAACAAAGACTTTTTCTATAGAAAAAGAGTCTTTTTAACAAAGACTTTTTTCTATAGAAAAAGAGTCTTTTTAACAAAGACTTTTTCTATAGAAAAAGAGTCTTTTTAACAAAGACTTTTTCTATAGAAAAAGAGTCTTTTTAACAAAGACTTTTTCTATAGAAAAAGAGTCTTTTTACAAAGACTTTTTCTATAGAAAAAGAGTCTTTTTAACAAAGACTTTTCTCTATAGAAAAAGAGTCTTTTTAACAAAGACTTTTTCTATAGAAAAAGAGTCTTTTTAACAAAGACTTTTTCTATAGAAAAAGAGTCTTTTTAACAAAGACTTTTTCTATAGAAAAAGAGTCTTTTTAACAAAGACTTTTTCTATAGAAAAGTACATTTTTCAACAAAGACTTTTTCTATAGAAAAAGAGTCTTTTTAACAAAGACTTTTTCTATAGAAAAAGAGTCTTTTTAACAAAGACTTTTTCTATAGAAAAAGAGTCTTTTTAACAAAGACTTTTTCTATAAAAAAAGAGTCTTTTTAACAAAGACTTTTTCTATAGAAAAAGAGTCTTTTTAACAAAGACTTTTTCTATAGAAAAAGAGTCTTTTTAACAAAGACTTTTTCTATAGAAAAAGAGTCTTTTTAACAAAGACTTTTTCTATAGAAAAAGAGTCTTTTTAACAAAGACTTTTTCTATAGAAAAAGAGTCTTTTTAACAAAGACTTTTTCTATAGAAAAAGAGTATTTTTAACAAAGACTTTTTCTATAAAAAAAGAGTCTTTTTAACAAAGACTTTTTCTATAGAAAAAGAGTCTTTTTAACAAAGACTTTTTCTATAGAAAAAGAGTCTTTTTAACAAAGACTTTTTCTATAGAAAAAGAGTCTTTTTAACAAAGACTTTTTCTATAGAAAAAGAGTCTTTTTAACAAAGACTTTTTCTATAGAAAAAGAGTCTTTTTAACAAAGACTTTTTCTATAGAAAAAGAGTCTTTTTAACAAAGAGTTTTTCTATAGAAATAGAGTCTTTTTAACTAAGACTTTTACTATAGAAAAAGAGTCTTTTTAACAAAGACTTTTTCTATAGAAAAAGAGTCTTTTTAACAAAGACTTTTTCTATAGAAAAAGAATCTTTTTAACAAAGACTTTTTCTATAGAAAAAGAATCTTTTTAACAAAGACTTTTTCTATAGAAAAAGAGTCTTTTTAACAAAGAATTTTTCTATAGAAAAAGAGTCTTTAACAAAGAGTTTTTCTATAGAAATAGAGTCTTTTTAACAAAGACTTTTTCTATAGAAAAAGAATTTTTTTAACAAAGACTTTTTTCTATAGAAAAAGCAACTGTTTATTCCTAATGTATTTTAAAGATTACATTCTTTGCCTTTTCAGCTAACAATACACATCAAAAAAATAATAAATAGAAAAAGAAACTTTTACTACATTTTCATTTGGTTGTGTTGTTCTTGTCGCTGTTCTTGTTGTTGTTCTTATGGTGGCATGAATATTTTAACTATTTAACTTAAGCTAATCGATAAGAAACAAAAGGTTAAAAAAACACCTTAAGAATTCAATGCAATAAATAAATTATTTTTGTTGGTTTGTTCCTTTGAATGAAAAAATTATTAAACTTTTAAGGGAAAAACACATTAAAACTGAAAACTTACTTGTTTACAGGATTAAAGCTTTAAGTTAGTTTAGCTTTTTACATAATTCTTCGGTACAACATTGAAAAGGATGCTTTGCTAAGTTACATGTTGTTGTTGTTTTTTTTTTACTTTTTTTAAGTAATTTATTTACTTTTTTATGATTTTGTTTTAATTTTTTTTAATAATTTGTACACTAGAACTTTGATTTGTGAAAAATTGCGGAGTAATTTGAAAAACTCATAAAAATTGTCTGAAAATTTGTGTGTTTTTTTTCAATTACTACTTTTTTTACTTTTTTTCCAAATCAAATCAAAAAACTTAAAAAAACGTTGTATCCTGTATTCACGTAACTTTGCAACTGATTTACATTTTTTTCTACATTTTCCCAACAAACGGCTGCGGCTGGCTGACTCTCCTCCCCAGTAAAAGAATACCCCGAATTAAGCAATTACAGCAAAAACAAGAAAACAAAAAACAACAGTTGCGCATTATCCTGTGCACAAACTGGCGAAAACTATTGCTTTTCTCTCTTGCTCCCGCTCTTTATCTCTCTGGTTACATGTATGCTGAGTTAGAACAGAAGAAAGAAAATGTAATTTTTAGCTCACAAGAACAAAACAAATCCTTTTTCTACAACAAAGCAAACAAACATTAGACTGTCTATGATAGTCAGGGAAGTTTTATAACCATCAGCTGTGGTGCCTTGGTTTTGGTGCGCTTTTATTTAAAAACCCATTGTGAATTTTTGTTCTTTGGCTTTTTGCTTGTTTGAGACCTTTTTTGTGATTGTTGTTGTGGCAGATTTTAAGAGACTACTTGGCGTCTGTATCGGATATGGACAAGTTTTCTGTTGAAAGCGGCTTTTAGTTTTGTGTTTTTTTTTCTAAGTACTTGTTCGATATGTTGTTCAATTTAGTTTTACATACTTTTAAGTTATTTCTTATGATGAAAAACTATTAATAATTGTATTTTTTGTTTAGTTTTTTTGCAATTTTTTGGTTTGCTTTAAGGGTGGTTGTTTCTTGTCCAGCTTAGAATTAACTTAACAGCTGTCATTTATTTTTTGTGTTCAGCTATGCGAAACTGCTAAGCAGCTGTATATGTAACGGTTTTACTAATAATATATGAATTATGCCTAAAATTAAAAGCATACTTTAGGGCTTATTAAAAGAAAATGAATAAAAATAAAGTAACAACCAGGTTGCCACTGTATAAAAAGCAGTCAGCTGTTGCCATTTTAACAGTTTTCTTGTTGCTATAATTATAAACAACAAATATTTTGTTTTAATTAAAAAAATAATAAATATTTACAGATTTTAAAGCAATATATAATATTTTAAACAAAAATATAAACAATATTTTTTATAATTTTCAAAGGCAGTGTAATAAATTTAAACTTTAGGATGTACAAACCAAAATAAAGTCATATACAAAGTTGCCACTACTATAAAGTAATGCCAGATGTGTAAAAATGTTGCTTTTTTATCAAATTCAGAAATCGTTGTTTTTCTTGTAGAAATGTTGGTAATTTCAAGACTTTTGGCTAAAATATAATGCTGACAAGACTTTTAACTAGACTTCAGTCTAGACTATAGACAAGACTTTAGTGTAGATTTTAATTCAGACTATAGATTAGATTATAGTGCAGACAATAGACTAAAGTCCAGACTAAAGACTAGACTATAGTCAAACTATAAACTACACTATAGTCCACATTATAGACTAGTTTATAGTCCAGACTAAAGAGTAGATTGTAGACTAGACTATTGTCCAGACAAAAGTCAACACTACATACTTTACTATAGTCCACACTAAAGACTAGGCCATATTCTTGACTATAGACTAGACTATAGTCCACATTATAGACTAGTCTATAGTCCAGACTAAAGAGTAGATTGTAGACTAGACTATTGTCCAGACTAAAGTCAACACTACATACTTTACTATAGTCCACACTAAAGACTAGGCCATATTCTTGACTATAGACTAGACTATAGTCCAGACTAAAAAGTAGATTTTAGACTAGACTATAGTCAAACTATACACCAAACTAAAGACTAGAATGTACACTAGACTATAGTATAACCTAGACTATAGTCAAGACTGTAGACTAGATAATAGTCCAGACTATAGACTAAAGTATAGTCAAGACTATAGACTAGACTGTAGGCGAGACTATACTATAGGCAGACTATAGACTATACTAAAGTCAAACTAAACACTAGACTATCGACTAGACTAAAGTCCACACTACACACTATACTATCTTCCTGACTATAGACTGGTCTATATTCCTAACTAATAGTCCAGACTATAGACTAAACTATAGTCCAGACTATAGACTAGACTACAGACTAGATTATTGTCCAGACTATTGTGAAGACTAAAGAATAGACAGACTATATACTACACTATAGTTCAGAATATAGATTATAGGCTATAGTCCAGATCATAGACTAAACTATAGACTATACTATATATAGTCCAGACTAGACATTCCACACTGTAGATTACTTTGCGCAAATTTGTAAACGAATTGCTTTTAAAGAAAACAAAAAAAGTTAAAGTTATTTATTTAATAATTTATTTTAAATTAAGCAAATCCCTCATAAAAAATCATAAAAATTAAACTAAAATTACTTTTAAATATAATGACTTCTTTGTTTTTGTTCTTTATTTAAAAGCACAACTAAATTTTCATTTTTAGTTTTCTCTCTTTTTACAGCTAGAAGCACAAAAGTTTTTTTGTTGTATATGATGTTTCGTTATAAAGAGTAAAATAATTTTTATTTTTTAATAAGACAAAAGTTTCTTAATTGTTATGCACATTGTTACAAAAAAAAAACATCTAAAAAATAGAAAAAAAAAAATAAAAGTTTCTTTAAAATAACTTTTACGCCGAAGAAGAAAATGTTTCATAAACATTGGCACCCAAGACTTTACATTTCTCCGACACCACATAGAAGGTAATGAGTGAGGTGGCTAGATTTTGAGGGCGTGTAGAGCTATCGAAACCCTTCGAAGTCAAACCACTGACAATGGGTATAATTTTTGCTAAAGCTATTTGTACACTATTTATGTTGAGCAAAGGATCCGCAGTGTTACTAGTCGACTGATTGTCTTGCTCATTTGTAGAGTTATGTTTTTGAGCCACCATAATGCTTTCACTCATACTCTCAGCTATGGCATCCACTGCCAAAGAGAAGCCACGACATATGTTATTCGAACAAACACTGCTAGCATCATCACTTTCTAGCAAATCCAAAGTCTCATTGTAAAGTTTCTCCAGTAAAGGACCGCCCGAGTTAAAGTCTGACAGTTGTGAGGGTAATAAATATCTGCTCATTTTAGAGCAGGGATCACTGTTGGGTTCACTATTAATGGCCATTTGTAAAGACCAAAACAATTGTTCAATATCGGCCAAACTTAAACGTTTAGTTAAAGGTAATTGCTTCACCACAGAGATTACCTTGGCACGTATCAAACGCACCAATTCCGATAAACCACCATCTTGTATAAAATGTCTGATTAACGAGAGATATTGTTGTTTTAAATCATCATTAATTTTTGCCTGCTTTTGCTTATGTTTAGCCTGTTCGTTAGCCATTAGAGTTGAGGTCGTATCACAATATAAATAACCACCCAAAATATTCAATTGTACCCGCAAGGCCACCACCAGCATTGAGGAGGCATAAATGAAAGTAGTTAAACGTGTGAAAGCAACAATTTTCATTTCCTCCCACAGTTCCAGTTTATTGGGGGGATTTTCCCTTAATTGTTGCAGCAATTCATCTGTGCTGCATTCTTTTAAAATGGCCTGCATTAGTTCTGCACCCATGCCTATAATAACCTGATTACAGGTCTTTTCTGTGGACTCAAAATGCTGCATACGTCTTGATTTCTCCATGAATTCTCTAGCCTGGCGTTCTTGCATGTCCAAGAGTTTCTTTTGGGCATATTTTAAAGCCAAATAAGTGCCTCCCACTACCACACCGGTTACCACGAATTTCCTGCGATGACGCGTTAGAAAATCACGTAAACGAGACAACATTTTGTTGGTATGACGTTTTTAAACCAACTGCTGCGTTAAGTTTCCTCCTCAGTTTAGTACTTGGTGGTAATGTGTCAATAAAACTATTTAATTTTTTTACACTTCTCTACTTTTAAGTTTTAAGCGGAGAGTGAGGGTTGGTTTGCTTTAGTTTGGTTCGTTTTGCTTTTGTTTGTGGGATCCTTGACAAGTGTTTGTACTAGTTTTTTATTTCGTCGTTTATTAATATTTTTTTATTTGATTATTATTGTTTTTCTTTTTTTTAAATGTCAGCTGTTGTATTGTTGTTTAGTTTAGGGATATTTAGACTTTGGAATGTTACGTTGTAATGAGAAAATACTACTGCAAAGAAATAATAGAAAATTTTCAATTAATTGTAAATGTTATTTTAAAATGTATTTAAAAACGTAAAAAAAGGAATAGAAATCAATATTAAATGCGTACAATTATAAAGAATAACCCAATAAAACGGAAATGGGATGTATTGAACAGGTAGACATATTTCACAATCATTATCTAAAAGTTTTTCCTTTAAGGGAAATTTTTATTTTAAACCATTTTAAGACTAAATTTTATAAATTTTCAATAATTTCTTGTTTAAATTTCTATCTTCACACAATTTTCGAAAATTTCCCTTCAAGGGAAATTTTTATATAAAACAAATTTAAAAAAAATATTATTAATTTTTATTCATTTCTTGTTAAATTTTCCATTTTCATAAAATTTTTGAAAATTTCCCATTAAGGGAAATTTTTATTTAAAACAATTTTTAATAAAATTTTCTTAATTCTTGTAGTTTTCTTGTTAAATTTTCCATTTTCATAAAATTTTTAAAAATTTTCCTTATCTGCAAAAATTTCCCATTAAAGGAAATTTTTATTGAAAACAATTTTTAAGAACATTTTCTTAATTCTTATAGTTTTCTTGTTAAATTTTTGGTTTTTATAAAGTTTTTGAAAATTTCCCTTATCTGTAAAAATTTTCCTCAAAGGGAAATTTTTTTTAACAATTTCAAAGGAAATTTTAATAATTCTTAAGTTTTCATATTCCGTTCTCATAAAGTTTTTAAAAATTTCCCTTGTTTGAAAAATTTCCCTTTAAGGAAAATTTTTATTTGAAACAAATTTAAAGAAAATTCTTTTAATTCTTATAGTTTTCTTGTTAAATTTTCCATTTTCATAAAATTTTTGAAAATTTCCCTTATTTGCAAAAATTTCCCATTAAGGGAAATTTTTATTTAAAACAGTTTTGAAGAAAATTTAAGTAATTCTTATAGTTTTCTACTTAAATTTTTGGTTTTTATAAAATTTTTGAAAACTTCCCTTGTCTGCAAAAATTTCCCCTAAAGGAAAATTTTTATTTAAAACAATTTCAAAGAAAATTTAATTAATTCTAATAGATTTCTTGTTAAATTATCCATTTTCATAAAATTTTTGAAAATTTGAAAAAATTTCAATGAAAATTTTATTAATTTTTAATATTTTTTTGTAAAATTTTTCGTTTTCACAAAATTTTTGAAAATTTCCCTTGTTTGGAAAAATTTCTCTTTAAGGGAAGTTTTTACAATTTTCATAAAAATTTTATTAATTTTAATAATTTTTAAGTATTCTTGTTACATTTTCCGTTTTCATAAATTTTTAAAATTTCCCTTGTTTGAAAAATTTCCGTAAAAGGGAAAATTTTTGAAAATTTCCCATGTTTGGAAAATCTCTCTTTAAGGAAAAATTTTTATTTAAAACAATTTTAATGAAAATTTTATTAGTTTTTAATCTTTTTTTGTAAAATTTTTCGTTTTCACAAAAATTTTCAAAATTTCCCTTTTAGGGAAGTTTGTATTTAAAACAATTATTATGATTTTAAAAATGACATTTCAGGGAAAATTTCCTAACTTTAACTTTCCAAAAATGCCGCCTTCATTTTTATTTTTTTGCACTTTCTTTCAAGCAACAGCTTTAAAACATGCAATTTCCTCTAGAAACGTTAAGTTTTATTTTAAACCACAATATTTACTGGGTTTTCATTTTGTCGAAATAAAGAAAAACAACTGCATTTGACAACTTTTCACTTAAAAATCATTCAATAATAATATTAAAATACTTTCAAGAGTAATATAAACTTTTAGATCGTTTTGTAGTTAAACAATTATAAAACAACAAAAATATTAATTAAACCACATAAATTCATATCTTGTTATGATATCATAAATGATAAGATTATAAAGGGATTATTTTTGGCTATTATGTACAATTAATTTCTCACCATACTTACATATTTTTTTTACCAACTAGTTAAGCTACTGCTTTATAGGGGTCAATGTTTAAAAGAATTTTTCTTTTAGTTTAAATAATTAATAAATTTTAAACGATTTTAGTTAGGAAATGTCAAAAAAAAAATACTTTCAATGTTTTTCTTTGCTTTTGCGGCTTGTTTTCTTTTCAGTTAATCTCTTTATTGCAATTGTTCTATCTTATTTATGTTTGTATTTTATTTTTAATATATTTTTAGCAAAAAGTTCACAAATTTATCACGCTGTAAAGGTGCGAAGTTCGCTTTGTTGAGAAATAACAATAAAAAAAAGAAATTTGTGTTTAAATCAAATCAAATGTCATGTTGTAGATGCCAAGACAAAAAAGGGAATGTAATGGAATGAAATACGACATTTGTTTACATTTTTTTTTGAAATAGTGATGCCATATGTTATATATTTGCTGTTTTGTTTTAGCAACGGCAACTTGGTTATGACAATAGTTAGGGTTTTTAGAAAAGCAGTTATTTTTTATGTTATTTAATTGGAAATGTTTCTATATTTTTTATTGTTTTTAATTGAAAATTATTAAATATCAAGGGAAATTCATTTTCTTAAGGATTTTAAACAAATCTTTAATACAATTTTCTTTTTTTTTTTTGAGTAAAATATATAGACGTTTTTTAATTTTTGTAAATTTTGATAGATTTTCTATAGAAAATATTACCCTATGTCTATATTAGACAAATTTTTATTACGGCACTTTGACACAAAACTTCAGCAGAAAAATCGTCTGTTTTTGAAGAAAGTCGAAAAGTCGTAAAAAGTCGAAAAGTCGGAAAAAGTCGAAAATTGTAGAAACAAGTCAAAAATTTTAAAAAAATGGAAAAAAGTCAAAACTCTAAATTAGTCGAAAAAACTTGAAAAAAGTCAAAAATAGTCGAAAAAAAAGTCGAAAATAGTCAAAAAGTCGAAAAAAATCGAAAAGTCGAAAAATTCGAAAAAGTCGAAAAAATTCGAAAAAGTCGAAAAAATTAGAAAAAGTCGAAAAGTCGACTTTTATTTCAATGAAAAAAGTTGACAAATCGACTTTCCATAAAATGCAAAAGTCGAAAACTCGACTTTTAACTAAATTAAAAAAGTCGAAAAGTCGACTTTTCGTTTCAACTGTAGAACCCTACTTCTTAAGAGCGATTGATTTTCTAAAGAAAATATGAATTTTCTATAAAGAGCAATAGAAAAATGTGAAGCTTTTGTAGTTTGATTTAATGTCTTGTTTGTTAAAAAGCTATTAATTAGCTTTAGAAAATTTAAAGCTTTTGTAAATTGTGATTGATTTTCTAGAGAAAAAATTAAATTTTTTTATAAAGAGCAATTGATTTTCTTTAAAAAAAGTGAAGCTTTTGTAAAGAGTGATTGATTTTCTGCAGAAAATGTAAAGCTGTTGAAAGGGAGATTGATTTTTTTTAGAAAATATTAAGCTTAGGTAAAAAGCTTTTGATTTTCTATACAAAAATGTGAAGCTCTTTTAAAGAGCAATTGATTTTCTGAGGATAATGTAAAGCTCTTGTAAAAATATACTAATTTTCTTAAAAATGAATGTGAAGCTCTTATAAAGAGTGATTGATTTTCTGCAGAAAATGTAAAGTTGCTGAAAAGGAGATTGATTTTTTTGTAGAAAATATTAAGCTTAGGTAAAAAGCTTTTGATTTTCTATACAAAAATGAGAAGCTCTTTTAAAGAACAATTGATTTTCTGGAGAAAATGTAAAGCTGTTGTAAAAAGTGATTGATTTTCTTTAGGAAATGTTAAGATTTTGATTTGCTATAGAAAATGTGATGCTCTAGTTAAAAATGATTGATTTCCTTTAGAAAATATAAAGCTTTTGTAAAGAGTAAATGATATTCTATAGAAAATTTGATGCTTTTGTACAAAGTGAAACATTTTCTTTAGAAAATATAAAACGCTTACAAAGAGCAAATAAATTTCTATGGAAATTGTAAAGCTTTTGTAAAAAGCGATAGATTTTCTGTAAAGAAAATGTAAAATTCTAAATTTCTATAGAAAATTGTGTTGTTTACTTAAGGAAATGAAAAAAAAGTTAAAATTTTTTAAATCTTTAATTATTTTATGCGTTTTTAATTTGAAGTATATAGTATATGAATAAAATAAAATCAAAATTATTTTTTGTTGTTGTTTGTTTTATAACCATAATTTCGACAAAAAAATAACCTAACATTTTCTTAAAGAACTTAAACATAATCTTAAATTGAAAAATTCAATTTTTTTATTTTATTTTTTTTTTATTATTATTTTTGTTTTTTTTTTTGGTTCAAATACACATCTTGTCCAAACATTTATATGAGGGGGGTTGGAGGAGGTTTCCTTTATTATTATATATTTTTATTTTGTTTATGAAATAAAGTGCAATCATTTTACATTTTGTTTTATTTCATTTCATTTATCCTGTTCGCTTGTTTCTTTGCTTTAATTAGTTTTATATCCTTTTTTTAAAGTTATTTTAAGGGATTTAATTAATTTGTTTTTTATTACTTATATAGTTAATGTATATAGAATCATGTGTGTTATATAAGATGTAGTTATAGTTTATGCGGTTTTACTTTATTTTGTTTATATAACTTTCTATAAAAAGGTAAACATTTTTTTTTAAATTTTTAATATTCACTGCTGCTGCACATTTTATGTTTTCTTTTTGGGAGGATTTTTACGTTTTTTTATTATAGTTTTTTTATTTTTTCTTTAGTTATAATTTAAAAGGGGAGGTTTTATTTTATTTTTTTGTAGTTTTTTTTAATTTTTTATTATTTTAAAGAGAATTTCTAACAACTCTGTATATACGAATTTTACTTAATTTTTTTTATATATTTTGTTTTTAAACTTCAGTTTAATGTTTAGCGTAGTAGATGGTAGTGCCTAAAATTGTTTTTTTTTAGAAGTTCAACCTTAACAGTTGCTGGTGATTTATTTAACTGCTGTTTGCAGTGTAATAGTTGCGTATTTTTTTTTCTAAGACATTTAAAAATTAAGTTGAACTTCTTTTATTTTTATGCTAAAAATTTGTTTAATTTGTTAATTAGCAATAAAAAAAAATAAGTTTAAAATGTTTATTTTATGTTAAGCTTTTTTAAGTTTTAGGAAATTTTTTACTTTTTTTAAAAAGAAAATCAATAAAAAAATCTATTTTCTAAAGAAAATAAGTAACTCTTTTAAAGAGAACACAATTTTCTTTAGACAATTTTTTTCCTTTCATGAAGCTAAAACCATTTTCTATTTGAAAATTTACTCTCTTGTAAAGAGTGATACATTTTTACTTTCTCATGAAGCCATAAACACAGAGAAAAATTTTTCTATAAAAATTTTGCTGTCTTTTAAAGAGATCGAAAATTTCCATAGAAAGTTTACTTTCTTATAAAGAGAACAACAATTTCTTTAAAAAACATTACTCTTATAAAGTGAGATGGAATTTTTACTCTCTTATAAAAATATTAACTCTCTTATAAAGAGCGAATAATTTAATATAAAAATTTTACTCTTATAAAAAGAGACAAAAAAAATTACTCTTTTTTAAAGAGACAAATTTTTTCATTACTCCTTTTAAGAGAAAACACAATTTTTCTAAAAAAAAATTACTTTTATAACACTTTTTAAGAGAGACATTTTTTCTAAAAAAATTACTCTTTTATTATCTTCTACAGAAAATTTTACTTTTTTATAAACAGAGAGTAATTTCATAAAGAAAATGTAAATGTTTCATAAAATGAGCATAATTTTCTATAGAAACTTTTAGACTATAATAGAGAGACATATTTTTATGTAGAAAAGTTTACTTCTTTATAAAAAGAGAGGATGAATCTTGACTCTCTAATAAAGAGAGTAATTTCGTATAAAAAAGTTTACTTTCTTAATAATTAAGATCAATATTCTTTAGAAAATTTAACTCTCTTATAAATAGAGAACTCACTTATAAGGAAAGAGACATATTTGTATAAAGTTTTAATCTCTTATAAGAGAGTAGATTTCTTTAAATAAGCAAATTCTACAGTGTTCTAAAATATGGTATAGTCTGTAGACTAGTCTATGGTATAGTCTATAGTCTAGTCTATAGACAGGTCTATAGTCTAGTCTAGTCTATAGACAGGTCTTTAGTCTAGTCTATTTTATAGTCTAGTCTATAGTCTAGTCTATAGACAGGTCTATTGTCTAGTCTATAAACAGGTCTATAGTCTAGTCTATAGACAGGTCTATAGTCTAGTCTATAGACAGGTCTATAGTCTAGTCTATAGACAGGTCTATAGTCTAGTCTATAGACAGGTCTATAGTCTTGTCTATAGACAGGTCTATAGTCTTGTCTATAGACTAGTCTCTACTCTAGTCTATAGACTAGTCTCTAGTCAAGTCTATAGACTAGTCTCTAGTCTAGTCTATAGACTCTCTCTCTAGTCTACTCTATAGACATGTCTCTAGTCTACTCTATAGACAAGTCTCTAGTCTAGTCTATAGACAAGTCTCTAGTCTAGTCTACAGACAAGTCTCTAGTCTAGTCTATAGACAAGACTCTAGTCTTGTCTATAGTCTAGTCTATTATTTAGCCTACAGTCTAGACTATTATTTAGTATATAGTCTAGTTTATAGGCTTGTCAATAGTTTAGTTTAGTCTACAGTCTAGACTTAAGTCTATTCTGCAGTGTAGAATAATAGTAATAGACTAGTTTATAGTCTAGTCCATTATTTAGTCTAGTTTATAGTATAGTCTGATCTATAGTTTAGTCCATATCGTTTAGTCGAATGTTTTGTTAAGTGTTTAGCTTGGTCTTGTCTATGCATATAGTATAGTCTAGTCTTTAATCTGGTCTAATGTTTAGTCTATAGTCTACTTTATAGTCAAGCATATAGTATAGTCTAAAGTCTAGTCTACAATCTAGCCTTTAGTCTTGTCTATAGTTTTGCCTATAAAGCAGTTAATAGTCTAGTCTATTTAAGGTCAATCACTAGTCTTGCAGAAAATTAGTTTAGTACATTAGTACAACTCTCTTTGTTACGAGTTCATACTATTTTCAAATTTTAATTATCCATGCTTGATATATAAATACTAATTTATTCTTAAATATAAACTTAAAAAAACCAACATAAAATAAACATTTTCTTTTCATAAAGAAAACTAACATTTGTTATAATAATAAAAACAGATTTCTTTTGTTTTTTGTGTTTTGTTTAAATCAATATATAATAAACATTCTTTATAAAGAGTTTTGCTTTTGTTTAACCAATTAGTTTTTTTTGTTGTTGTTTAAGCCATCATCAAAGCATATTGAATTCGTCGTTAAAAACGTGTTGTTGTGAAAAAACAATTAATTAATTATTAAGTTTATATTTAACAACATAAAATCATTGTAATTACATACGTTTTTTTTCTCTAAAAAAAGAAGCTAAATGAGAGCAATATCCGTTTAACGGATAAAAAAAATTAATTCTTTTTTTTAACGCAAACTTATATTTAACAAAAAAATAATATATTTAAACTATAGCTTTATATTAAAAAAACAAAAGTTTAATTAAAAGGTCAGCAAATTCAATATACTTTAGATAATTAAAAAAAATTAAAAAAAGTGTTTAAAACAATACATTTTTGTGTGTTTAGGTGTGTTATAGTTTAGATTAAAAAATTAATTAATAACGTTATAATTTAAACGTTTAAAATTTTGTTTTTTTTGGGGAAAAATTATAATTAAAATAGAGAATTAAAGAAAAAAATTTTTGTTAAAAAAAAAAAGAAAACTGGGCAGGTAAAAGTAGAATCTATAGAAATGTAATTAAAGTTAAAACTAAATTACCAGGGCTTAAGAGCAAAGAAAAATAAAGATGTATGAGAAAACATTAATGTTGATTGAAGGCTCCACTTTAAAGAGAGTGTTAAGAGGCGGGGAGGAGTAGGGGGGGTGGCGGTGTATATGATAATGCTTTTGATGCCGTTGATGTAGTGTGTGTGAGTGTGTGTGTTGGTTTTTGTAGGGTGTATAATAAATTTTGTAAAATTAAAGCGTACATAATAAAACATAAATGTAATTTTTTGTTGGTTTTCATATTTTTTTTGTTGTTTTTTTCCTTTTTGTTATATATAATGATGATAATTATTTGTCAACAACACTAGCCGTAGTTGTTTTTTGTTTTTCTTTCTTTTTTTCTTTCACTTATTCTTTTTTTACGTTTTTTTTTACTGTTGCTGTTGTCATACACATCAGAGTACTTCAACTTTTGGCCTTTTGGCACCAGCATCACATTCATCATCACCTGATTCCATATTACCACTATAATCTGTGGGCATTTCCTCATAGATAATGTCTGGATGTAGACCTTGTAGATTTTGTTGATGATGTTGTTGCTGCTGTTGTTGTTGCTGCTGCAAAGTTACCACCGTATTACTACCACCACCAGTACCAGCAGCCATTGCATGATTACGTTTAAGAGCAATTAAAGCACCTACACCACCACCTCCGCCGCCGCCACCACCACCTATTTCCTGTTGATGTTGTTGTGTTATAATCGTATTTTGATTTGTTATATAATAGGGGCTGCTGCTGCAAATAAACAAGTGAAGTAAATCAAAGATGTTAGTAAAAGATATAGATAGAGAGATAGTTAGTAGAGGATTTTGAAATTTACCTGAATTGTTGGGTATTATTAGCGCTGGATTGTTGAATATTCTGATTTTGATAAATAATTTCTGTAAAAATGATAAATAGTTTAAAATAAGAGGTTTAGATCAAAACTAGTTCAGTTCTAGTTAAATTCTAGTTTGGTTCTAGTTCAATTCTAGTTCAGTTCTTGTTCAGTTTTAGTGTCGTTCCAGTTCAGTTCTAGTTCCAGTTCAGTTCTAGTTTTGTTCTTCTTCGATTCTAGTTCAGTTTTACTTCTGTTCTAGTTCAATTCTAGTGCAGTTCTAGTTCAGTTCGGTACTTGTTAGGATCTAGTTTATTTTTAGTTCGGTTCTAGTTTAGTTCCAGTTCAGTTCTAATTCAGTTCTATTTCAGTTCTAGTTCAGTTCTAGGTTAGTTCCACTTCAGTTCTAGTTTATTTCTAGTTCAGTTCCAGTTCAGTTCTTGTTAAGTTCTAGTTCAGTTCTAGTTTATTTCTAGTTCAGTTCTTGTTAAGTTCTAGTTCAGTTCTAGTTCAGTTCTAGTTCAGTTCTAGTTCAGTTCTAGTTCAGTTCTAGTTCAGTTCTAGTTCAGTTCTTGTTCAGTTCTAGTTCAGTTCTAGTTCAGTTCTAGTTCAGTTCTAGTTCAGCTCTAGTTCAATTCTAGTTCAGTTCTAGTTTAGTTCTAGTTCAGTTCTAGTTCAGTTCTAGTTCAGTTCTAGTTCAGTTTTAGATCAGTTCTAGTTCAGTTCAAGTTAAGTTTTATTTTTGTTCTAGTTTAAGTTTTATTTTTGTTCTAGTTCAACTCCAGTTCTAGTTTATTTCTACTTTAGTTCTTGTTTAGTACCACTTCAGTTCCAGTTTAGAACTTTCAGTTTTATACTTCAGTCCTAGTCCAGTTCTTTTAAAGAATTTAAGAAATTTCAACTTATTTTAATCCAATATCACTCACCATTATCAACATTACGATTTTCCAAAGACATGCCTGGTGAACCAGGTGCTGATTGTAGAACAATATCTTGTAGCGGTGAACTTTCACGTGAATTATCAGCCGAATATTCTACAATTCACAAAATAAGTAAACAAAACACAAAAACATAAACAAAATTAACAATAACCGAAAAAAATAGGAAGAAAAAGAAAAGAACACAAAATGAAATCACACAATGAAAATTAAAATAAATTTATGCAATGCAGAAGAAAAAATATTACACACCAAAATAAGTATAATTACCCATGTGACTTGGTGAAACAGGTGCTGAACGTGGCATGCCATACGATGGGCGAAAACCTTGGCTACTGCGTTGGCGACGTTTCTTATAGCTATGATCTATCAATTTGGCGCCACTATCAGGATCAATGCGCCAAAAGCTACCCTTGCCGGGTTCATCTTGAGAGCGTGCAACTTTTATGAAATACCTGGGGAAATAAATAAAAAAATATAATAATATAATTAGATAATTTTTGTTTTGGTTTTTGTCTTTCTTTACAAACCTATTTAAACTGAGATTATGACGTATGGAATTTTGCCAACCCTTATTAGTTTCTTTACGATAATAAGGATAATGTTTAACAATAAATGAATAAATGCCCGACAATGTCAATTGTTTATCTGGTGCTGCGGATATAGCCTGTACAATTAATTGAGCATAACTGTAAGGTGGTTTCTCATTATGATTATAACTGGCCGTTGAGGGCGTTTGGAATAAATCTTGTTGCTGCAAATAAATGAAATACAAAAAGTAAATAAGGTTTTTATTTAAAAAAAATGTTTTTGTTTTTTTTTACTTACATTTTGTAAATTATTATTACTATAATTATTATAATTATTTTGATTTTGATGAAAACCTTGACGCGGGCTAGCCGGACAACTATTGGCTGCACTTATTGTACCTAAAGGGAAATAAGTTAAAATGTTTTTTATTATTATTATTAGAACATTAGTTATGTTTAGGGATGTTTTATTTGAGTTTAATGTGGGGTAAAATGTATGGATTTTTTGTGTTTTTTTATTGTTGTATTTAATGTTTTTATTGTTTTTGTTATTATTTGTCTCACTCTTCGTTTTTAGGAAAACTAAGTAGAGCTATGTAGTTTTATTGTTGGTTTTATGTTTTACTGTAAAGTAGCAAATCAATTTAATCAAAATTTTGTTTAAGAACTAAAAGGGGAGAAGGAGAAGTTTAATTGAACATTATTTTTTGTCTTGTAATTTATTTCTAAATAAATCGATTTTACAAAATAGTGTTATTTTTCTAAAGAAAACGTTTTACTTTTTTAAGAGATTGATACTTATATTTGAGAGTATCTTTTCTTTAGAAAATTTTGAACTTATTTCTAGTTCAGTTCCAGTTCAGTTCTTGTTAAGTTCTAGTTCAGTTCTAGTTCAGTTCTAGTTCAGTTCTAGTTCAGTTCTAGTTCAGTTCTAGTTCAGTTCTAGTTCAGTTCTAGTTCAGTTCTAGTTCAGTTCTAGTTCTAGTTCAGTTCTAGTTCAGTTCTTGTTCAGTTTTAGTTCAGTTCTAGTTCAGTTCTAGTTCAGTTCTAGTTCAGTTCTAGTTCAGTTCTAGTTCAGTTCTAGTTCAGTTCTAGTTCAGTTCTAGTTCAGTTCTAGTTCAGTTCTAGTTCAGTTCTAGTTCAGTGTTAGTTCAGTTCTAGTTCAGTGTTAGTTCAGTTCTAGTTTAGCTCTAGTTCAGTTTTAGTTTAGTTCTACTTCGGTACTAGTTAGGATCTAGTTTATTTTTAGTTCAGTTTCAGTTCTAGTTCAGTTCTAGTTCAGTTCTAGTTCAGTTCTAGTTCTGTTCTAGTTCAGTTCTAGTTCAGTTCTAGTTCTAGTTCTGTTCTAGTTCAGTTCTAGTTCAGTTCTAATTCAGTTCTTGTTCAGTTCTAGTTCTGGTTCAGTGCTAGTTTAGTTATTGTTCAGTTCTAGGTATGTTTTAGTTCAGTTCTAGTTCTGTCCTAGTTCAGTTCTAATTCATTTCTCGTTCAGTCCATGTGCAGTTCTAGTTCAGTTCTAGATTAGTTCTATTTCGTTTCAAATTAATTTCTCGTTCAGTCCTGGTGCAGTTCTAGTTAGATTCTAGTTCAGTTCTAGTTTAGTTCGGTGCTAATTCAGTTCTGGTTCTGTTGGGCTAAAGTTCAATTCTAGTTTAGTTCCAGTTCATTTCTATTTCAGTTTTAATTTAGTTCAGTTCTGCTTTAATTTCAATACCATTCTATTTCAGCTCTAATTCAGTTCTAGTTCTAAAGCTCAATGTTTTCAATAGGAAATTTCAAAATTTACAGTGAGAAGTATAGAGTAAACAATTTTTGAAAAAAAGGAAATGATGTTGATGAAAAATTAAATTTTGTTTTAAAAAAAAGTAATTTAACCCAAACTTTTATATTAATCTGAACTAAAATTCATCACCAAAAAATTGATTTTTATCATATAAAAATGAAAAATTCAAAAGAATCTAATCTTAGGAAATAAAAACAGAGAAAACTTCATAAAAAATAACAAAGGTCAAAAAGGTAATTAACAAATACAAAGAATTTGACTTGCCAGTTGGTGATAAATAAGGAGACTTTTGTTCCTTTTTGGGTATAGATATTTTAAGTGGTGAATAAATAACATTCGAATTATCCATAGGTAGTAAATGAGAACCACCTGAAGAGCTTAAATGTTGTTGCTGCTGAGACGATGATATATGCTGCATTTGATGAATGCCGCCGCCACCTCCTCCGCCGCCGCCGCCACCATGCAATTGCTGCTGATGTAATTCCTCGGCTGAAGCAGGTGATATAATAACTTGATGAACATTGCCCACACTGCCACCACCATGGCCACTTATAAGATGATGAGAAGAGGCAGATGAGGAAGAAATATTATGATGATGATTGTTATTCAAAGAGTTATTACTCATATTATTAACACCACCAACAACCACATTTGTGGGTGAATCCGTATGCAAGAAACTTTCAAATTGTATGCGTATCTCAGTGCTGGGAAAACGGAAAAAACAACTGAAAACACAAAAGAAGAAAGTTAGAATTAAATTAAAATTGTTAAAAGACTTGGTAACTTACCTTGCTGGTAATTTTAAAGGATCGGCATTGCGCCTCTGCAAGAAATCATCCACAAATATACCATTCTTACTCAAACATTGTACATAAAAATCACGTGTATCCGCATCAAATAGTACTTGAAAATGTTTGCGCGACACTAGATTATTTTCGGCCACATGAAAATGAACATGAGATGTTGATGAATTACGACCGATAATGGTGCAGGCCTCGGTGATGTAAAGAAATTCATCTTCATATTTTAAATACCCAACTGCATGATCGGGTGGTGGCGGTGGTCTTTGTTGTTGTTGCAATTGAAATTGTTGTAAAGGGGCAGGTGGGGTTGTTGTTGTAGTCGTATTATTGGAATTATTCCGATTATTATGATTTAAAGAGGCAGAAGAGGAATTCGTATTGTTGTTGTTGTTATGAGCAGGAGAAGAATTTAAATCATCACTATTGTTGGTAGTATTATTGATGCTATTGTTGTTGTTATTATTGCTGAGAGCTGAACCATGATGCAATTGCAACATATCTTTAGCTATAGCGACAGTGGCAGCGTCGGCCGTAACCGTAACACTGCTGCTGTTGCTGATATTTAAATTATTGCTGCTTATGGTGAGGCTGTTATTTAAACAGTTAGTAGTGGTGGTGCTGCTGCTGTTGGTGGTTGTTAAAGGACCACTTTTAATAGATGTTGCTGTGGTTGTTGTTAATTTTGAGGTGGTTGTATTACAGTTATTGTTATTATTATTGTTGTTTGTGAGCTTTATATTTGAGTTGTTGCTGCTGTTATTTTGGAGTAATTGGGTGGGCGGGATATTAAGGCTTCTATTTGTTGTTGTAGAACCGGTGGCCATGAACTAGTAAGATACTGTAATAATAAAAAAGTATAGATTTTTTTTAAGACTATAGACTTGATTATATACTAGACTATAGACCATACTAGACATCAGACTATGTTGTTGTTATGAACCTAAACTATGGATGAATTTTGAAAGCAGACTAGATAGTTACACCTAATTTTCCGCGAAAAACTTGTTAAATATGTATTTCAACTTAATTTCTAATTTTCCAATTAGAATGTTGTAAGTTCTTTCATTTATATTGTACAATACATTGTTGGAAATCGTATATTGAAACTGTAAACATTCCTAATACAGTTTCTAATTTTTATTTTAAGTTTAGAAATTGACAAAGTTGCCTTTGCACAAATTTCCGGCGGCTTATTTCCGGGCAATATTAACTCCGTCTATTAAGTTGGATTCTCCTGCCTAAAACTAAACTTTTTTGAATAAATGCTTAAATTTAACATACATGAACTATAAATGTTTAATAACTAATATGTATATGGCCCCAGCTGCTAGTCGTTTAGATGATTCACTGAAAATATAATTCCTTTACGTTATACTGTACTTTTTTTGGCATGATGATTAGTCCCTGGACTAATAAGACGAATTAGATACTAATTAGAGCTCGGTTGTCTCTAAAGCCTATAATTATGAAAACTGTAACCTTTGACCTCTTACAATAAACTTTAGCAACCAACTATTTTAATTAGCCCTAAAAAAATCCTTAAAAATAAACATTAAAATCCTGCAAAAATAATTTGATATTGAAAAACAATACACTTTTGACCTTTCAACTAAACAACACGCAACCATATGTCAAACTTTTGCTACACACTGTATTAAATTTTCAAAACAATCGCTCAACAAACATTTATTTGCATTACAATAGATAAATTAAAAATATTTCTTTTCGCGTTTTTTTTATTCACTTAATCCACGTGGATGTAAAATTGTTGGATGAATGATATATTTTTTTTAGTAGTATTTATAAATAATTTCTTAATATGTACAATAAATAATTTAGGTTACTTGTTGTGTATGCAGCAGCAACCAAACGAGCGGCAGCCACACACAAAACATAACCTTAATTTTTTAACAAAAAAATAAAAAACTCAACACAAAAATTTTATATTAATTACATTATTTACAACAAGTTTGTCTTACGACAATTTAATTAGAAAAAAAAAACTGCTTTATAAATAAATAAACGAACGCAACGAGTGACGAAAAATAAAAATATGAAAAAAAATAAACACACTGTTGTGACTAAATAAATAAATGAACGCGAAACGAACGAGAGAACAAATGGATAAAGTTGCTAATGTTTACCTTTTTTTGTATTTCTATTACTTGTTATGTTTTGTGCTGCTAATTCTGATACGGCAAAAATATATTAACGAAAAAAAAGAAGAAACTGATCGTCTTATATTGTTGTTGTTGCGCACTCACACGATTTGCTTGTTTTTGTTTTTTTTCAAAATTTTCAAACGTTTAGCAACACTGTTAATTGTTTTTTACTTTTTTCCTTTTTGCGTGTTTACAATTTGTTTGTTTTTGTTTTTATTTTTCTCTACTCTTTTATGGTTTTTTTAGCGGACTTTATTCAAGGTTTTTCAATAACACACAATAAGAATTTTTTGTTGTTGTAGTTGTTGTTGTTTTTGTTTTCTATTCTTATTTTCAAGAGTTGTTTATTTTTAAGCGGAATTTTATGTTTTTGTAGTTGTTGCTACTCTTGTTGTTATTGTTTTGTGCTGTCGTGTGTAAATGTAAATGAAATTTACGGTTGTTTTTCTTTTGTTTATTTATTTTCTCTGCTATTCATTCAATCGTTCGCTCACTTACTCTCTCACTCTATTTCCATTTGTGGACTATTTGTCTCTTTTCCTCTTTTGTTTTTAGGCTTAAAAAACCATATAAAATCGATATCGTGCGTATTTGTTGTTTTTTGCTATTATTATTATTATAATTTATTATTGGTGGTGGTGTTATTAATTTGATGTTGTTGTTGTTGTTAATGCTTTTCTCTTGCTATTGCACACTGTAATGTATAAAATGAAAAAAAGAGGAAAAAAACAATTAAAAACAAATAAGAATATAGCAAAATAAATAATAAAAATTTATATATTCAAATCAGGGATGGCAAATGGAATTTGGAAATTGTACAAAACAGCATTAAAAAGTGTACTTTTTTGAATCTGATTGCACTAAAGGCCCAAATAGACTATACAAGCGGCTTGACAAACATACCTTTTTTATTTCAACACACACTACACAAACATTGCTAGCACAAACACCGATTTTTTAACGTTTTTGTAGACATGCAAAGATACAGATGTAAATTTTTCTACGAAATATAAATTTTGTAAAAAATTGGTTATTTATGAATATAAACAATACAAATGGATTGATAAAAAATCCAATATGTTTGTGTAAAAATCCAAATTTGTTTTTTTATCAAACAAACCGCAAGCATTTGTGCAAACACGAAACACCCTCATACACTATACAACAGGCTTGCACAAACGTAAAATACTGGTAAGTTTGGCAAGCCGCTTGTGTAGTCTATTTGGCCCTTAACTGTTCTTTTTTTCAATTTAATATCATTATAAAACAGCCTATTTCAACAAATATTCTTTAAATCAACTACATTTGTAGGTACTTTGTTCAAAAATGTCGACTATCTTGTAGAAAAAGTCGATAATAGGTATGTAGTTTTATTTTTATTGCAAATATTTTACATTTTAACACAAACAGTTAAAATAATTTAAAAACTATAAAAGTCCAAAACCATATACTAGGCGAATGTTTAGTCTCTAGATTATGTATCAGACTATACAATAAACTAGTCTATATAATTTATAGATTTCCCGTATACATAAAGATATTAATCGCTTATTTTATTTACTCACATTTTTCATACAAAATTCCTTCAATAAACTATCAATAACTTTAGCTTTTATAAATATGGAGGTTAGTTTATATATAATATATATTAGCCCTTAGACCTGACAATAGAATCTCTTGAATTAATTCAAACTAGTATTTTGACTTATAAAAAGCACTGCAATTGTATTTTAAAGACCTTTGAACTTATTGTTAGATTATTACAATAACATAAATTTATGTGTAACAAATATCAAATAAAGTACAATTGTACCAGTTTTGCCATCCCTGTTACAAATACAGCATAAGTAAAATACAACTCTGTTTGCCAAGTGTCTTTTGCTGGTTTATTTTGCTCATCATCAACGTCGTTAAAAATATATATTGTATATAAAAAAAGCCGCTTTGTTTTGTATTCATAGTTTTTTTTGTACAAGACTCCACCTGTATATTTTTCAGAATGTTTTTCGGCTTTTAAAGCGTAAATACAAAAACACAAATAAATATATGTGGTCCGCTTACCCCAACCCTGTGTTTTTTTTTTGTTAAAGGAAATGTTTTCATAAGACCCATTCCTAACTAAAACCCCCTGCCAACCCCTTTTTAAGACCCTTGCAGCTATTTAGCAATTTTAGCAAATAAAAAATCCTCCATTAAACAGCCAAAAACAACGACGACGACGATTGCGTAAAAACTTACCAAGCAGCAAATTTATTTTTCTTATATTTTCAACAATTGTTAACAAAAAAAAAACTTGATCCCTGATTATTTACCACAAAACTTTAGCAAACATACATATAGAATATTTTAATTTTCATTAAAAACTTTTAATTTTTTTCGTTTTCAATACATTTTCAGGGCCGCTTTTTTTTAAATTTTAACACTATTATTTATTTACCCTTTTTTTCTATTGATTATTATGTTTATTTTTTTGTTTTATTATTAAATAAATAATTTTTTCTTGACAATTTTAAAGCTTAGCACGTTTTTTGTTTTCCGTCCCCGTTTTAGTGCGGCTGTTTCTATGTCGCGTATTTTTTATTTTATATTTTTTTTCTTCACTCACGTAGTGTTTTTGTGTTGGTGTAAAATTTGTGTATATTTTTCTGTATATGTGTAGGTATATTTTTATTTTTTTTCCACTTTTTCCTTTATATATTCATCAAGAAAAAATTTTTTCTATCTCATTCCTGTTGTTTACTTTATACCAATGAGAAAATTTTTCTTATTATAATTATTAAGTTGGTAGAGGATTTCCCCTTAAGCTATTTAACTTAATAGAATTTAATCACAAAAAAAGCTTGTTTTTGTTGCAAGTTTTAATAATTTATTATAATAAGTTAACAATAATATTATTGTTTTTATAACGCGGTTACTCGCCTTTTCTGTGCTGTGCACGACGACCAGAGACCTGCGGCGACAAATATTAACGGCGGCGGATGCTGACACTAAAAACTTCGGTGTCGGCTTAAAGGCGACTATAAGCCGGCAAAGTTTTTAGCTTATAGTTACATTGTTTAAGGAGTGTTTAAAAAGTGGAATTTTGTAAACAAATATAAAAATAGTTTTTTTGTTGTCTATATAATTGCCTATATATACAACTTAAAATAAAAAAAACCATATTGTGCTGCCTCGAATCAGTGTACACTTAATAAGGTAGCCTCGTCGCTACAACAAATACAACAATACAAAAACAACAGGCGATTTGTTATTGTAGAACAATCCCATCTGTCAAAAAAAGCTGTGTGTGTAGAATGAAAAAGCAACAAATAAACACAATAAAAATATGAGTTTTTAGCAATTATTTAAATTTTTAACTATTAATATTAATATATTATATTAATTAAACGTGGAATGTCTGAAAATCATAACTATATCTATTGGGAAGACCAATTTTCCGAATTAAACGTGTTTTTTGTGAAAAGTGATTGGTCGTGTTAAAAATAGTTGAAACTGATTTGGAACGTATGCCGGAGCTAAAGATTTTCTTTTTTTATCAAGAGAGAAGGAGAACAAAGACATTTAATCACGATTGACCTAGAAAGCTCCTTTAAAACCATAATTTTCTTCACTTTTTAAAATTTTTACTCCTTTTGCGATTTTTTTTCTATGTAAACAAACAGGAATTTTGACAGATAAGATTGTAAAAGCTGATGATCAGCTGTGCGGACGAGGCTACCTTATTAAGTGTACACTGGCCTCGAATAAAAAAACTATTTAAAATATAAATTTTATTTTATATAATTTTTTTAATCTGGCAACTCTAGTTGTAAAATGTATTGTTTTTCTTTTGATCATTCTTTGGGCCACCAACAAAATGTGTGATTTACCAGAAAATTTACAAATTAAACGTGAACCTTCACCACCTTCTACGCCTGAGGATAAATCTTCGCCCCATAATATAAAGGCTAAGCTAAATTTGCATGTAAAACGTAGACTACAAGACTTCAGCCAAGCAAACACATCATTAGAGGAAACATCATACAATAACAAAACACCACCCGATATTAAGCAAGAGCCTCAAAAACCTGAAACTACCCGACAAAAAAGACCTTATCACAAAAGAACAGATAAAAATAAACACCTTACACCAACTTTGGAAGCCACCGCGACAACAAATGTAACAGCCTCTACTGGACCACGCAAATATAAACATAAAATCAAGCAAATTGTGGCCCACAATGATAGTCAAGAACAAAACGCCAGCACTAATGCTGTTCCACCAGAAGAGCCCGTAGCAGTTGGTGGCAGTGGGCCTAATAATACAATAACATCTGGTGCTCTAAGTGCTGGAGATGAAGATGAGATAGGTCATGATGCAGATTTAAAGGCGGTTAGAGAAAAGGAGAAATGCCCCGATGTTTTGGCCATGGTGTTAAGTATGAAGAAAAGGGCCTTAATGCAAGATCCAGAGGTGCAAAAGTTTTTAAAAGATGTTATGGAAGTAATAAAATCATAAATTTGTTTACAAAACAAACAAAAAAATTATTTGACATTTATTAGTGCTGACAAGTTTGCTTAGATTTTATTTACAAAACCCAAAGCTTTTATGTATATTATTATGTTCAAGTTAACATAACAAACAGTTTTTGTATATATTATACGGCAGCTGTTTTCTTTGACATTTCGGTGAATGGCATTTATTTTTTTTCATATCCAATAAGAATTTGTTAAATAATCTTTTTAAAACGATAATAATTAATTAAAAAATGAATAACTTAACAAGATTAATGGCCAGTTGTGCTTTACAAACACCAAAGACTTCTTTAATAACAAAAACCTCCGCCTGGTCGGCCTTACAGTTGAGAACTAAAACCAAAATTGTGGAAAAACCTAAACCAGGTGGCGGCAGACAATTTAGACGTATTGTACATTTTAAAGATGAATACACAATTGAGCCCTTAAAAATAACCCATCTGGCCGGTAGAGATCCTGTGACAGGACGTGTGGTAGCCAAGGGTATTGGTGGAGGTATTAAGCAAAAATATCATTGGATTAAATGGGTACGTGATGGCCCTGTGGAGGGACCGGCTCAGGAGGAAAAAGTTTTGGAAATTTTAGATGATGGCTGTCGTACAGCCAAAATAGCTTTAGTGGGTGTGGGCGATGAATTGAAATATATATTGGCCAGTGAAAATATGAAACCTGGCGATATTATCAAAACTTCCAGATTTATACCCAGAATACCAGGTAGATATGGAAAACATGTTTGATGTTTTTTTGCTAATATAAAGTAAAAATCATTTTCTAGTTAGACCCAATGAGGGAGATGCTTATCCCTTAGGAGCTTTGCCAGTGGGCACTAGAATACATAATTTGGAAAAGAATCCCGGTTATCCCTGTCATATGATACATGCGGCTGGTACGTTTGGTACTATTTTGCGTAAATTCGATGATAAGGTGGTGGTGCAATTACCCTCCAAAAGAGAATTTGCTTTTGATAAAACTTGCATGGCTACCGTGGGTAAGTAGTTAGTTTCATTGTTAAATTATTGAAAAACAAAAAGTGTTTCTTTTTTATTTGTAACAAGGACGTGTTAGTAACATAGAACATAATAAGCAACATATAGGCTCTGCTCAACGCATGCGTGAATTGGGTAATCGTCCTCGTTCTGGTTTATGGCAACGTAAAGATGGTCGTTTTGGTCGTAAGATACGCAAACTTCCACCTATGACTTCAGTGCCACCACCACCTGGCAAACCTGCTGAAATTATAAAACTTACTTTACCTTTGTAAAATATTTTAAAGAAATTTTATTAAAATTTAAAATGTTATGTATTAAAAAAAATTTTAATTTATTTGCGTGATTTTTTCATGGAGAAACCCTGGCCTTGGAATGTTTCTTCCGGCTCGGGTGCTGATTCGATCTCAGCCACACGATCGCTTATGGGCTTGATGGTCCGATCAAATTTCAACATACCAAATTTGTAGTCATAATCTGGAACACCACGAGCTAAAATCTATGGAAATTGAAACGTAAAGGTATTTTCTAATAGTTAAATAAATAAAATTAACCTTTTTAATGACCGGTGTATCCAATTGTGAGTCCTTTTTCTTTTTACCATCCAGACGTACGCCGGAACCTTTGAAGGTTTCCACTACTTCTTCCATAACATGATCTTGAGGCTGTTCTTCTACCGGTTGCTCTTTTTTGGCAGTCGTGGGTTCTTTGTAACCCACCGGAGCCTCGAATTCCACCTTTAACAAGTTAAAAATAAGGAAATTAATAAAAGTATTTAGTCATTCATATAAAATAATTTCTTACATTCATATCACACTCTATAATGCTGACGGCATTTCCCGGTTTCGTTTCCAACACACACAATTCATACACTTTCTTATTGTATTTAATAGCCACCACATCGCCTGTAGTCAAACAAGCGAAATTACGCAAAGCATTTTCCAATACAGCCTTGGGATTTGTTATATCCAAAAAATCTGTGCTATGAGGCTGAAATTTCGAAAACTTAGCCACCGGCAAAGAAACACTTTCAATTGTTAAGATATCTCCCTCTTCTAGCAGTAAATTATCCATCATCCAATAGGGCAAATAGCATTTACCCTCATCGGCCACAAACTCTAAAACGCCAGCATGTGATGTGCGACCTTTTTTATTATTGATCAACTTAAATAACATGGGATATTCAACATTTAAACGCGTCAATGAATCCAAGGCAGAGGGAGGCATTATAACTAGAATATTATAAGAATTATAATACAATTTTTTTGTTTAAAATAGTATTGAATAGTATTACTTTTGCCACCATTCTCCACATCTTGTCTTTCATTGCCCGGCAGCATGGATACCGAGAAACATTTGTAGGATGCCTTAAAATTGCGTCCTGCTTCGGGAAACATTACATTAAAACCACCAAACTGAAACTAAATTTTAGGTTTTTTTCTTTGTATTTATATGTTTAATGTATTTTTTTATTAAGCTTACCATTTTTGTTTAATTTTTTTAGTTTTAGTTGAATTTTCTTTAAAAAATTAAGTTTTTTTCTAATAATTTCTCAAATTTTCTGTTTTTTCGTTAGTTTTGTTATTGTTTTTCTTTGTTTTTGCGAATGACGTTTATTTTTTTAAGATAATTCACAATAGTTTTTGCATTTGTCATAGGGTAAATCACAGGAAGTGGTTAGCTTAACAGCTGTTAGCTTTACAGTAATGGCAATTGTTAGATTTTGTTAAAAAAAAATGTTGCTTTTTTAATGGCAGCTAGTCTATAATTTTAAAGAGATACTATACTATAAAGTAGAGTTCTATAAATCGACTTTCGAACAATCGACTTTTTGTCGAAAAAAGTCGAAAAGTCGAAGTCGACTATTTTGTTTCAAGAAAGTCGATAACTCGACTATCGTCTATGAAAAAAAGTCGAAAAGTCGACTTTGTAAATAAAAGTCGAAAAAAGTCGGAAAGAGTCGAAAAAAGTCGGAATAAGTCGAAAAAAGTCGGAAAAAGTCGAAAGAAGTCGAAAAATTCAGTAAAAGTCAAAAAAGTCGGAAAGTCAAAAATAGAAAGAAGTCGAATAAACTCAAAAATTCCAGTCGAAAAATCGACTTTTCATAAAATGCAAAAAGTCGAAAAGTCGACTTTTAATAAAATGCAAAAAGTCGAAAAGTCGACTTTTCATAAAATGCAAAAAGTCGACTTTTCGTTTCAACTATAGAACCCGGAAAAAGTCGAAAAAGTCGGAAAAAGTCGAAAAGTCGACTATTTATAAAATATTAAAAGTCGAAAGGTCGAAAAATCGACTTTTAACTAAATGCAAAAAGTCGACTTTTCATAAAATGCAAAAAGTCGGAATGTCGAAAAGTCGACTTTTAATAAAATGTAAAAAGTCAAAATTTCGACTATTCATAAAATGCAAAAAGTCGACTTTTCGTTTCAACTATAGAACCCTACTATATACTGGACTTCTCCGATATCAAAAAGTACAAAATATTCTGATGTTTATTAACACATATGAAATCTTAGCCGGTTTACAGTATCAAATGAGGCAGTTGTTAAATTTTAACGCCGTTGTTATTTGCAGCTGACATTGTTGTATGCAAAACGAAGAGAAAAGCGGCGTAAGCTTTTTTTGCAATTTTACAAAGAGAGAGTGTTTTTTTGTTATACCAACAAATACATGTGTTTTAGCAAAAAGCAAAAGCAAAAAAGGAAAGGAAAAAGTACCATTTAAATGTTTTTGTTTCAACTGTGTAAAAATCATTCTCGTTTGAGTAACAAAACGTCTAAAACCGCATAAACGTGCTCTACTAAATATATATATAAAATAAAACTATAAAATACAAAAATAAATTTGGATAAAACACAGAGTCGCGTCAGAACAAAAAGAAAAAACTGTATTCCTATAACTTGCTAAAATACAGAAAACATCTTTTTTCGGTTTTTTAATAAAAAAAAGAAAAATTACTCAGAAAAAAAAACTTTAAAACTAAAAAGTGTTTTAAAAGTGCAAACAAAAATAAGAAAAACTAATAGGTTTTGTTAAAACAAGTGAGTAAATAGTTGATTTTAATAAAAATTTTTATAAAAAATTGAAAAAAAATCTATAAAGAAAATTCCTTAAGTACGTGGAGAAGATAAAGGAGTAGGAGGAGAAATGAGTATGTGTGTGTGTTTGTGAAAGTTTTTGTTGTTTTATTAAGGGTGTAAAAAAAGGAAAAGGGCGTAAGAAGAGCAAATTTATAAAAAAGAAGTTTTAATAAATTTAAAACAAAATTTTACTATTATTCAATCTCTTATGCAAATTTTATGGAATTTTTTTCTTTCAATTTTCTTTATACATTTTCAATAATTTTTGTGTTTTTTTTATTTTACAATATGTATTTCTTTGGATTTTTCATTTGTTTGTTGTTGCTGTTGTTGTACAATTTTTATTGTTTAACTACGTCAGTGTTGGAAATTAACATATTTTTGTTTCGTTTTTTTTTTTTTTTTTTTTTTTGATAAAAATCAATAAATCTCTATCGTATTGTCAAGCGGTAAAAGTGGGAGGAGAGAAAGGGATAAGAAAAACCTAACAGGCGCCAAACATCTGACAAATTTGTTTAAGAAAACAAAAAAAACTTGTCATGTTTTAGCTAGAAAATTACTTAACTCTTTAAAACCCTTAAGATTTAAACTAAAAATCCTCCAAAATTATGCAATAACTTAAAAATTTTTAAACAAATTAAAGCACAAATTAGTCTAATGTTTAAAAACAAAATTTCTTTACTTAACTTTGCAATAAATTTATAATTTAATAGAAATTTTTGGACTATAGAGGAGACTATACACTGGACTTTATATAAGTGTAAAGACTGGATTATATAATAGATTATAAACTAGACTAGATTATAGACTAGACTATAGATTATACTATAGGCCAGACTATGGAGTAGATTATAAATTAGACTATAGACTAGACTAAAGACAGGATTGTAGAAATTATTATAGACTAACTAATATGTTAGACTATAAACTGCACTATAGCCTAGACTATATGCTGGATTATAGACTAGACTGTACACTAAACTTTAGACTATTGACTATAGATTTTACTATAGACTAGACTATAGACTCGATTAGAGATAAGACTATAGACTCGATTATAGACTAGACTCTTGACTAAACTATAGAAAAGGATAGAATAGGCTATAGACCATACTATATAATATAATACAGACTAGACGTGGATATAGACTAGGCCATCGACTAGCATAAAGACTAGATTAAGCTATAAACTAGGTTTAACTAGACTATAGACTAAACTATATACTAGATTATAAACTAGATTATGTCCTAACTTTTGACCAGACTATAACCTTGATTACAGACTATACTGCTGACTAGACTATAAAAAACTTTAGGTTAGACTATAGACTAAAATATAGACTAGAACATAAACTTGTATATAGACTAGACAATGGACTAGCATAAAGACTAGATTAAGCTATAAACTAGGTTGGACTAGACTAGACTCGACTATAATCTCGATTATAAACTAGATTATATACTAAACTTTAGACTTGACTATAAACTAGACTTTAGACTAGATTATACATTAGACTGTTGACTAGACTATAGACTAAACTGTAGACTAGACTGACGACTCGAATATAGACTCGATTATGACTAGACTCTTGACTAGACTACAGAAAAGGAGAGAATATACTATAGACCAAGACTATAGACTAGACCAAAAACGTAGATAAGACTAGACCATGACTTAGCATAAAGACTAAATTAGACTACGCTATAAACTAGACTTAAGACTAGTGCTATTGACTAGACTAATAGAACAGACCAAAGACATTAGATTATTTGGAAGTCTAGTCTATAGTCCAGTCTATACATTAGTTAAAATCAGTTTGTACTATATTATAGATAAGACTAGATTATACTATAGATCCCTGTAATAAGATCCTATTTCAATATGTTATAAATTTATTCGTTGTTAAAGTTTTATAAATTTCTTTTATAGGTACTTCCTATTTAACAATATTTTCTTCAAAAAAATCCTTTTCATTCAACTTAATCACACGTGTTTTATAATTATTTTTTAATATTTTTTCATACCTATTCCTTTAACTTTTATTCACTCCCACTCATTGTTTCTTAAAGAAAATCCTAATACATACCTATCTACCTATTTCTCTTTCCCAAACAAAACTTATTCATCTACCTTTATTAAAGTTATTAAAACCAAATTATACGAATTTTCCCAAAAAATAAAACAATTCTTTAATTATTCAACTTAATTTTCATTAATTTTTAAACAAATTTTTCAATATTTTCAATTTCTTTTCAAAAAAAAAAATCCACTCCCCTTTCATTTAACCTCACGTGTATTTATAATTTCTTACTCATTCCTCACTCTCTCTTTCTTTCTCTCAAACTCTTTTCCCCTTAATATCCCTCTCACTAACGAAGCTTTTTTTACTACATGCGGTTTTTTTCAGCTGGTTTATTCATAATTTTTTAGCTGTTTTATGTTTTTTCTTATTTTCTTTACTTTTTTTGTGGTCTATTCATTTGTTTTGCTTAGCAAGGACTACTTTTTTGTTGTTATTGTTTGCAAAATAATTTGGCATACATTTTTTTTGAATTGTAACAAAAAGGGATTGTCAATTTGTTAATCACAGTGAATGATTAACCCAACAGCTGTTTGTTTTGTTTGTTCTTTGCAGAGCATTGTTTATTTACAAAAAATGTTTGCATTTTGGTTTTTAATAAGAAAAAAAGTGAAATTTTAAGTTATTAAACAATTTTTCTTGAAAAAAATTTCAAAATTTTTTAGTGTAAAGGACTACCTGTTTAAAATTAACTTTTTTAAAACATAACCTGAGTTATTACTTCCTTTAATACAACAGGACTTTTTTCAAAGAGCAAACTATATTGAAATAATTATCATACTCTCTCTCTCTTTTAAAAATTGTTGCTTTTTACCAGTTTTTTATCGTGTTTATCTTGTTTTTATTTTTTGTTCGTTTGTTTATTTTTACCAAACAGCTGACTTCATTTGCAAACTGTACTAAAAAGAAAACAAATATTTAGTACAGTTTTATCTTATTTTTAAAATACACAAAAGCGTTTTTTTATTCAATACCTTTTATTTATTCCAAAGAATTCCTTAAAAAAAGAGCTGCTCACTCAAGTGTGTAGCAATAAAAAAATATTCCATTATGAAATTTTTTTTCTTAATGGTAATTGGAAACCCATTAATAATATTAAAAACAAATTAATCATTTATATAAAAAAAATAACTTATTAGCTTTGAATGCTATAAATCACAACCAAATTATGCAAAAAAAAAAAAACTAAATTAATTTCATGGCATTTCATCAAAAAGATAAAGACACAAAACTGCTTTATCACCCAAAAAGTGTTCAATCATTAAATTTTTTTATTTTAATTCTAAAGAAATTTTTGATGTTTGCCCTTAAATTTTAGATAGTTTTGTTGAACTTTTTTAAAAATAGCCGCTAGGCAACAAAAGTTTTAAAAACGTTTGAATGCATTAATACAAGTAATGCTAATTAAGAGGTTTTCTTTTTAATTTTAAACATTTTGTTAGATTTGACTGTAGACTAGATGTATATAGTTAGTTTTAGACTATCGATTAGGTTATATACTATACTACAGACTAGACTACAGGCTAGACGTTAGACTATACTATATGCTAGACTATAGAATAGACTGTAGACTAAACAATATACTAAACTATAAAATAGACGTCTAGACTAGACTATATACTAGACTATAGACTAGAATATAGACTAGACTATAGACTACACTATAGAATAGACTAAAGACTAGTCTATAGACTGGACTATAGACTACACTATAGATTAGACTATAGGCTAGACTATAGACTGGACTATAGACTAGACTATAGGCTAGACTATAGACTAGACTATAGGCTGGACTATAGACTAGATTATAGACTAGACTATAGGCTAGACTATAGACTACACTATAGGCTAGACTATAGGCTAGACTATAGACTAGACTATAGGCTAGACTATAGACTAGGCTATAGGCTAGACTATAGACTAGGCTATAGGCTTTGCTATAGACTGGACTATAGGCTAGACTATAGACTAGGCTATAGACTAGGCTATAGACTAGACTGGACTATAGACTAAACTAAAGACTAGAATATAGACTTTAGACTCTACTATAGATTAGACTATAAACTGGACTATAGACTAGACTATAGACTAAAGTATAGACTAGACTATACAATGGACTTGACTATAGACTATACTAGTATATATGCTAGACTGTAAACTAGAGTGTAGACTAGTATATATAGATTTTAGACTAGACTCTATACTATAGACTGTAGACTAGACTATAGACGGGACTATACTATAGACTTGACTATATAGCAGATTATAGAATACACTATAGATTAGACTGTAGACTAAACTATAGAGTAGACTATAGACTAGACTTTAGACTATATACTAGTCTTTACATTAGACTATATATTAGATTTAAGACTAGACTATTGACAAAAGTTTGGACTATAGACTGTACTAACGATTAATGTTGGCAAGTCTATGACGCTTTTTTTTCTCCTAAAGATTTGGCAACACATTTAAATCATTCTGCGTAATCTTCTTCTTCTTACAAGTGACACACTCTTTAAATAGAAAAGAAAAATCTTTCACACACACAGCAGAACAAAGTCTATAGACAACACTTTAACTAAGTAAACGAAAAAAAAGATTAGAAATGGCGGTATGTATTTATATTGCTAAATTAAAATTCATACAAATAAAATTAAAACGTGACAACCGACTCTTGTTAATACAAATATTTGCTTCGTCAGCATTTTTATTTAGCTTACTCACATGTATATATTATACTAAAAAACAGCAACAACAAAGTAAATGTATTAATTGTTGTTGTTGTTTGGGTTTAAAATGAACTGAAGAAAAAAATTCCAAATTTAACATTGACTGAATAGAAGCACGAGTTTATCGCCTGATAACCATACATTGTGTGAGTTTTGTTTGTTGTAGTAGTTAGTTTAATGGAAAAGTATATACATATGTACATACATACGGATGTGTCAGAGAGTTATTAAAAAACAATAACAAAGTATATGCAAAACAAAAACACTAACAAAGTAATAAGAGAGCTTGGTTAGATAACAGAAGGGCTAGAAGGGGGTCTGTGTGTGTGTTTTTTTTTTGCACAAACAATTAAGTAAATGGCAAGACACTTCTACACACATGAGTAATGTTCCCAGCATGTGATTAAATAACATGGATTATTTAAAATTAAAAAAAAAAAAATAATAATAAAATTTTATTTATTACAATACCTTGCCTTAGTTGTTTTTTATATACCGGCCTCCCTTAGTGTGTTTTATTTATTTGTTTATTCTATATCTAGTTATTAATATTATACCCATAACTTTTGCTGCTCATAGATGCAATAGCAATAACAACAATTTATTAAGTAAATTAGCAAAACGTAAACAACATAACTACGCTAGTTAGTGTGTACGTTAAACGGTACGTATAATAAATATTGAAATATAAACGATATAGACACAAGACTAACCTTCCAAGCAAGAGTTATAAAACAATCAGAGTCAAGAAAGGGAGAGTGGTTTCAAGGAGGTTATGTACCAAGTATGGAAAATTGTAATTTTAAAACTTATAACATAAGGATTATGTTTTTTACACTATAACTTAGTTAAGTACCTCCCTTAAGCAATAAAATCACAATTCGTACAATATTTATTTAAATTTATTTCCTAAATTATTATCTTATACATATTTAACTGGACTTTATATCCTACTTCAACTTTTTCATAACATTGTTATCTGTTATTCTTAACATATAAATTTCAACAATTTCTACATTATTTATTTAAACAAATAATAACATTTAGATAAATTTTATCAAAAACTTAATCACTTTTTTTTTATAAAAACACTAAAAATACTTTTCAAATGCAATATTCTTTAACAATTCTTCAAGTTAAACAGTTGTTGACTTAAATTGAAAAAAAAAAAGAAAGTGTTTCAAAAATAGTTAATTTTGCCGGATAATAAAAAAGATTATTTTGATAAATGTAAGTTAATATAGTTTAAATAAATACAAGTCTTGTATATAATCTAGCCTATAGTCTATGGTCTAATCTAAATTCTAGTCTATAATCTTGTCCATAGTCTAGTTTATAGTCTAGTCTATAATCTAGTCTATAGTCTAGTCTATAGTCTAGTCTGTAATCTAGTCCATAGTCTAGTTTATAGTCTACTCCATAATCTAGTCTATAGTTTAGTCTATAGTCTAGTCTATAGTCTAGTCTATAGTCTAGTCTATAGTCTAGTCTATAGTCTAGTCTATAGTCTAGTCTATAGTCTAGTCT
>NC_060953.1:5547675-5578512 GCF_022045245.1 Lucilia cuprina | reverse complement strand
TAGACTAGACTATAGACTAGACTATAGACTAGACTATAGACTAGACTATAGACTAGACTATAGACTAGACTATAGACTAGACTATAATCTAGTCTATAGTCTAGTCTATAGTTAAGGCTATACTATACTATAGACTAGAGTATAAACTATGTTATACACTAGCCTTAAGGCTAGACTGTAGTCTTAGTTATAGCCGAATCTAAATGCTATGCTATGCATTAGTAGTAGTATAAAGATAAATATTTTGTGATACTGAAATTCAATTAGTACCTGTTAATGAAAGTATTTTTAAAATGTCTTCAATTTACTTTGCCCTCCACAATAAACTCATATTTCACAAAATGCCAATTTAATGTCTTCATTTATTGAATTCTGCCAAATCATCAGTTAAAATGAAAAATTTGCCACTCAAGGCAAAATTTTTTTTTTGTTTTTCTTAATTAACAGTTTTCATTTTATTTACCATTTTAATGTTTAAACTTTATTATTTTTTCTTTCAAAAAAATATGATTGATTTTAAATTTATTACAATTTTCATTTTGTTTGTTGTTATTGTATATAAATAAATTTGCTGATTCCAACATTACAATTTCAATAACAAATAGCAGCAGGAAAAAGAAAAATAAAAAAATATTGAAAATTAAAAGAAAACCATAAATATATATTTTTTTAATTTTAAACACATGTAGCCAATGGTTTAAAAGAAAAATGAAATAAATTATTATAATTTATTGGATTTAAAGAAACATTTGATGAATTAAAACCTTTTTGCCAAAAAACAAGAGATTACAAAATTTTGCAAAATATTTTTAACAATTTATAATTTAAAAAAAATTCTTTTTAATTTTCATTATATTGACCCTGAAGCTTAAAGTATTTTGCTGTGATTGCGGATGTTTAAGGGGGGGGGAGGAGTAGTAATTAATTGAATATTGTATAAATAGATAAAGAATTATTTATGTAGTAATATGATAAAAATACCTTAAACATGTGATATATAAATGATTAACACCAAAAAAAACCCAAAGTTAATTTAGTTTTTTTTTCTAATTTTTTTATAAAAAAGTATGTAAATTTTATTTAAAATAAATGATGTCAGTTTATGTTGTGATGACACTTTATTCTATTCTATTTTAATTTCCAACAATTTCGTGTTAGTTTTAATTTAATTATATTTTTATTAAAGAAAAAATCACTCATAGAATAGTATTAATGGAGGATTTTTTTTAATTATTTTTAATTAATTAATGAAAGCTTTTGTTTTCTTTAAACAATTTAAAAGTAACAATTAATACAATTCTTTTCATTGTCTTTTTTTTTGTTCAAACAATGGGATTAAATTTTAAATGAATATATTTGTTGTTTGGTTTATTTAATTTAAAATAAATTAATGAAAACTATTGTTTTGCAAAAACAAATTATTAACACACAAGTTTCTAAAGAATTTATACATAAAAAATAAAGAATATATATTTTAAACTCTTAAAAAATGTTTAAATAATTTTTTCCGGTTTAAATAACATTTTCATTTAGTGCGGTTAAAAAAAAACGCTGGGCGGTAAAATATTGCCGCCATCGCTTTTATTGTGTTTATGTTTAATTTTTATTTATTTAATATTAATTACATTTAATAAATTAAATTTTGTTAAAATTTTATGTTTTTACGTTAGCGTTTTTCATTACCGCACAACGAACAATTTATACTGCCAACGTTTTATTATATCTTTAGTTTATTTGTATTAATTAAAGTCAAATTTGTCTAAAAAAATTTATAAAAATACTGTTATTTTATTGCGGTAATTAAAAACGCAGTAAAAACTAACCGTCATCGCTTTTATTGTGTTTAGGTAAAAGTTTTATTTAAGAAAAACTTAATTTTGATTAAAACAATTAAAATTTTTATAAATTTTGTATTTTTTTCGAGAGCGGTTTATATTGCCGCAGGGCGGGACATTTTTTGCCAACGTTTTATTGTGTTTTCATTAGATTTTTTATAAAATTTGTTAATATTTTTCCTAAATTACAAAAAAAGAAACAATTTTTCTTAACGACAGCAAATTAAAACTGCTTGACGTTAACAGTTTATCGACATCTCTTTCATTGTGTTTATGTGAAATTATGTTTCTTTATTTAAAGTTGTTTTAAACAATTAAAACGTTTGTTTTTTCGAAAGCGATTTATATTACCGCAAGACGGAATAGAATTGTTGCCAAGGTTTTATTGTGTTTTTATGTTCTTTTTTCAATTTAAGTCGAATTTCTTTTACTTAGAATAAAATGATAGAAATCGATGGCGTTAAAATTTATCGTCAACTCTTTCGTTATGTTTATGTGAAATTTTGATTTATTTAACTTGTATTTGCCTTAAACAATTAAAAGATTTTAAAATATTTGTTTTTTTTTCGAGAGCGTTGTATGTTGCCATCAGTCGGAAAAAGTTGTCGCCAAGGTTTTTATATTGTGTTTATATGAAATTATCATATATTTCTCATTTATTCGATTTAAGTTAACTAAATTGTTTAAAATATATGGTTTTTGCAACAACGTTATATATTGCCGCAAAGCGTTAAATTTTGCCGCCAACTCTTTATTGTGTTTATGTGTTATTTGTATTAAATTAGCTCATATATAAATTAAAGTATTAAAAAAAATAAATTTCAGCAATTTTAACCAAAAGGTTAATAAAAACGCAAAACGGTAAATTTTGTCGCTGTCGATTTTTTTTTTTTTTGAAAATTTTTTAATTTTCGCTTGCAAATAGAAAAAATTTTAATTTTTATTAAAAATTATAGTTTTATTGACTTTTAGGGAAAATTGTGTTAAATTATAGTTTTTTTTTTAGAAAAATAAGTTTCAAAAAAAAAAAAAAAATTAAAAATACATAAAACGCATTGCGTTTAAGTTTTACGCTAGAGTTTTTTCGAATTTTTGCCCAAATTTTATTAAAAAAATATTTTTTTCCTTCTAAAGCATTTTCTTGTGTGCGGGAAAAAAAAGTCGCTTAGCGTTTAAATTTTAACGTCAACGCTTTCATTCTGTTTATGTAAAATTTTTATAGATTTAACTCTTATTTGCTTTAACTTATACAAAAATCTTACAATTTTAACCAATAGGTTTATAAAAACGCAAAGCGGTAAATTTTGTCGCTGTCGATTTTTTTTTTTGAAATTTTTTTTTTTTTGAAAAATTTTTATTTTTCGCTTGCAAATAGACAAAAATCTCTATTTTTATTAAAAATTACAGTTTTACTGAGTTTTTGGGCAAAAAATGTGTTAAATTATAGATTATTTTTAGAAAAATGAGTTTTTGGGGAAAAATGTGTTAAATTATAAATTTTTTAGAAAAATGAAAATTTTTATTAATTTTTTACTTTTTTCTTTCTCTTTTTCAGACATGATACTTCTCTTTATGACCTCATATAAACAGTTATGCTTTTCTAAACGCCAGGTATGTAAAAAAAAACTTTAAAACTGTTTGAATTATTTTTACAGATTTTTAAAAATTTTGTATTTAAATTTGTTTATTAATACTTTTTATTTAAAAATTTGTTTTATTTACAACAGATAAACAACATCTTAACAACGTTTTACTCAACATAACAAAGAAATTTGTTAATTTAAAAAGCCAAAAACAAAAAAAAAAAAATTACAAATTAAAAACAAAATCCAATAAAATTTTTATTATTAATCGCATTTTTACCGCTAAATTATTTTTAAACCATAATTATTATAATTATTAAATATTAGGATTTTTTTCCATATTTCAGTTTAACGCATTTTTTTTTCGTCTTAGAGAAACTCATAAGATTTAAACTAGTTACTTGTTATATTTATTTTTTTAATTTTAAATTTAAAATAATTTTTTTTTCAAACTTGAAAAAAATTTCCTAAAAAGAGGCTTTTTTTCTTATACTTTCTCAATAAGAACTTCTAAACATTAGTATTATTTATTTTTTAAAAAAGAGCTTAAATTCTTTAATTTATTACTAAAAATTTTCATTTCATCTTAAAACTTCGTAGAAAAAAATGAAAATTGCAAAAATGAAATTTAAGCGCAAATATGGCTGTTTAAATATTTGAAAATAAATTTGTTTGTTTATATACCTCTCCCCCTAAATTAAATATATATATAAAAAAAAAACAAAATCAAACAAATTTCAAATATTTTAAAAAAATATATATTTTTTTTATTTTGTAGTATTTTTAACAAGAAAATATTAAGTAAAAATATATATAAGTTTGTTCAGTAATCAATCCTCTCCATAGGTTTTTTTTTCAATACAAAACTTCAAAAAAAAAAATAACATTCAATTTAGCAACAAAATCCTTTTTTTTTTGTAATAGAAAATTTTCTTTTAACCTTAAAGCCAAGCTTTAAATTTTTGTCTAGCAACAAGAGTATTTTGCTTTAAAACCACATAGTTATTCCATTTACCATTTTTATTGGCTGTTAGTTGTAGTAATTTTTGTCAGTTTGTGTAACTGTTAGCTATTCCTCAAAATGGAACCCTATTCCGCGGAATTATTATGGATTGTTGTGTTAGGTTTTATTATTGCCTTCGTTTTGGCTTTTGGCATCGGTGCCAATGATGTGGCAAACTCATTTGGCACTAGCGTAGGCTCTGGCGTTTTAACCATACGTCAGGCTTGTGTTTTGGCTACGGTTTGTGAAATTTCTGGAGCTGTTTTAATAGGTGAGTAAAAAAAATTCTTCTAGGAATAAAGAAAATTTTGTATTATTAATATATTTTAATTTAAAAGGGATTTTTTGTCGCCTGAAAATTTACAAAAATTGTTTAATTTTTGCTCTAGAATTAAAATAAACATTTTCTTTGTGTGCGGCAAAAAAAATCGCTAAGCGTTAAAATTTACCTTCAACGCTTTCATTCTGTTTATGTCAAATTTTTATAGATTTTAATGTTATTTGCTTTAACTTATTTAAAAATCTTATAATTTCCAACTTTTAATCATTAAAAGTACATAAAACGCATTGCGGTTAAGTTTCACGTTAGAGATTTTTCAGATTTTTCCCCAAATGTTATTTAAACAAATAATTTTGTTCTTTCTGAACCAGTTTCTTATGTGCGGCAAAAAAATCGCTAAGCGTTTAAATTTGCCTTCAACGCTTTCATTCTGTTTATGTCAAATTTTTATAGATTTTAATGTTATTTTCTTTAACTTATTCAAAAATCTTATAATGTTCAACTTTTAACCATTAAAAATACATAAAACGCATTGCGGTTAAGTTTCACGTTAGAGATTTTTCAGATTTTTCCCCAAATGTTATTTAAACAAATAATTTTGTTCTTTCTGAACCAGTTTCTTGTGTGCGGCAAAAAAATCGCTAAGCGTTTAAATTTGCCTTCAACGCTTTCATTCTGTTTACGTAAAATTTTCATAGAATTAAATCTTATTTGCTTTAACTTATTCAAAAATCTTATAATTTTCAACTTTTAACCATTAAAAATACATAAAACGCATTGCGTTTAAGTGTCATGTTAGAGATTTTTCAGATTTTTTCTCAAATTTTATTTAAAAAAAATATTTTGTATTCCTTCTGAACAATTTTTTTTTGTGCGGCAAAAAATCGCTTAGCGTTAAAATTTAACGTTACCGCTTTCATTCTGTTTATGTCAAATTTTTATAGATTTTAATCTTATTTGCTTTAACTTATTCAAAAATCTTATAATTTCCAACTTTTAGCCTTTAAAAATACATAAAACGCATTGCGTTTAAGTGTCATCTTAGAGATTTTTCGGATTTTTTCTCAAATTTTATTTAAAAAAAATATTTTGTGTTCCTTCTGAGCATTTTCTTGTGTGCGGCAAAAAAAATCGCTAAACGTTAAAATTTACCTTCAACGCTTTCATTCTGTTTATGTCAAATTTTTATAGATTTTAATCTTATTTACTTTTACTTATTCAAAAATCTTATAATTTTCAACTTTAAACCATTAAAAATACATAAAACGCATTGCGTTTAAATTTGCCGCTGGCGATTTTTCAAGTTTATTTTTTTTTAATTTGACTTTATATTATTTTTAATTTTAAGCACTTTTTCTCTTTACGGTAATGATAAACGCTTAGCGTTTATCATTACCTCCGCTTTTATTCTGTTAAAGTTTGTTGCAAGATTTATCGTTTTTTTTTTAATTTTTCTTATTTTTTCATTTTAAGCATTTTTTCTCTTTGTGGTGAAATTTAATGCTTCCGCTTTTATTCTGTTTAGGAAAAAAGTTTTTTTTTCGCTTTGCGGTTATTTTTGCCGCTGAGCAGAAAAATTTGCCGCCCTAAAAAATTTCCAATTTAAAATATGTTTTTTGTTATTTTTTAATTACTTTCTTAAAAACCGCTCAACGGCAAAATTTACCGCTAAACGTTTTCATTCTGTTTATGCCTAATTTTTATTTATTTTTAAGAACAATTTATTGTACATTATAAATAACTATATATTTCTACTTCCTTAGGCTACAAAGTATCCGATACTATGCGTAAAGGCATTTTGGAGGTCGGTCTCTATGAAGGCTTTGAAGATGAACTCATGTTGGGCTGTTTGGCAGCCTTAGCCAGTAGTGCTATCTGGCTTTTGGTTGCCACTTTCCTAAAACTACCCATTTCTGGTACGCACAGTATAGTTGGCTCAACTATTGGCTTCTCTTTAGTAGCCAGAGGCACCCAAGGTTTGAAATGGTCTACCATGGGTACCATAGTTGGTTCATGGTTTATATCACCTGTGCTCAGTGGTCTTGTTAGTATTCTACTATTCTTGGCCATTAGAAAGTTTATACTGCGCGCCAATGATCCTTTAAAAGCCGGTTTTCGTTCGTTGCCCATTTTCTATGGTGTTACGTTTTTCATAAATGTCATCAGTGTTATGTTGGATGGTCCCAAATGTAAGTTGTGGGAATTTAAAAAAAAATCTTAGTTTTTTATACAATTTTTTTTTTAAACTAAAGTGCTTTATATGGATAATATACCCACCTGGTTGGCTGTGACTGTTAGTATTGCTTTGGGTTTATTGGTGGCCATTTTGACACAACTGGTGGTGGTGCCCAAGCAAAAGAGAAAAATTGCCAAACAATTAAGAGCTAGAAAACCAGTTCAATTTCATTTTGAACCTTCAGTGGGTGAGTAAAAAAACTTAAAACAACAACAAATTTTACAGTAAAAATTAATTTTGAATTAAAATTTTATAGAATCTTCACCGTCCGGTAGTCCTAAGAAAAATCGTCGCCCTCTGTCTTTGGTGAGCGATGGCAAACAACTGCCTGCAATTGCCGAAATAACCGAGCTGGTCTCGTTGACAGACAATTCGCCTAAAACCTTTAAATTAGCTCCTTTTAATCTAAATGGCAAAAAACAAAATGGTACCACCCCCGATGGCTATAAAATCAATCCGGAAATTATTAAAAAAGCTGAAGATCTTCTAGGCAAAGCTAGTCTCGATAATACCGATCTAACCATTACTAGTTTAAATTTCATAGATGAACATCAAAATGGCAATGGTTTAAATGGTTATACGAATGGTTTGCATCGAACCTCTAAGGATCTAGAGGATTGTTTTAAAACTCAACAACAGCTGGAATCCGATAAGCATCTAACACAATCAAATGAGCTTCCCAATAATGTCGCCTCGGCTGTCACAGCCAACGCTACCACAGCAGCTGTTAATAATAACATCAGCACTACCAAAGATACAAATAATACTGCCTGTTCCTCGTTGACACAAGATGAATGTGATAACAATACAAAAAGTTTACTCCCGACAACGGAGAAAAATCTTAAGGTCATTGAAAGTGGCTCTAGTTTGGAAATGATGATTTCTTCTACGCTATCGCCCAATTCCAGTAAAGTTCCTTTGATCGAGAGTAAAGAGGCCATAAATGATTTTAAGCTTTCATCCGAGCCCCAGGGTGATGAAGAAACAGAAGAGGTTTCTATGCTATTTTCATTTTTACAAATATTAACCGCCACCTTTGGTAGTTTTGCCCATGGTGGTAATGATGTTAGGTAATATGTCTTACATATAAATTATTCCACCCCAGAGTTATTAATAAGTTTCATCTATATTTCCATTTTCAGTAATGCCATTGGTCCCTTAATTGCTTTGTATATGATTTATCGTGAAGGTTCTGTGATGCAAAAGGCCGAAAGTCCCATATATATTTTAATATATGGTGGCATTGGTATTTCTATAGGTTTATGGCTTTGGGGTCGTAGAGTTATTGAAACAATTGGCAATGATTTAACCAAAATTACCTCATCAACGTAAGTACCTTTGACATTTGTAATATTTATCTCTAATGTCACGACTAGACTATAAACAGAACTGAACTGGACTATAGAATAACTAGACTGTAGATCAGAATATAGATTAGACTATAGACTATACTAAACACGAGACTAGACTATAGACTAGACTATAGACTAGACTATAGACTAGACTATAGACTAGACTATAGACTAGACTGTAGACTAGACTATATACTAGACTATAGACTAGACTATAGACTAGACTTTAGACTAGACTATAGGTACTACAATTATAATAACAAGACTATATACAACTAGAAGACTAGACTAGACTATAAAGATAGACTATAGACTAGACTATAGACTAGACTATAGACTAGACTATAGACTAGACTATAGACTAGACTATAGACTAGACTATAGACTAGACTATAGACTAGACTATAGACTAGACTATAGACTAGACTATAGACTAGACTATAGACTAGACTATAGACTAGACTATAGACTAGACTATAGACTAGACTATAGACTAGACTATAGACTAGACTATAGACTAGACTATAGACTAGACTATAGACTAGACTATAGACTAGACTATAGACTAGACTATAGACTAGACTATAGACTAGACTATAGACTAGACTATAGACTAGACTATAGACTAGGACTATAGACTAGACTATAGACTAGACTATAGACTAGACTATAGACTAGGACTATAGACTAGACTATAGACTAGACTAGACTATAGACTAGACTATAGACTAGACTATAGACTAGACTATAGACTAGACTATAGACTAGACTATAGTCTAGACTATAGACTAGACTATAGACTAGACTATAGACTAGAGACTATAGACTAGACTATAGACTAGACTATAGACTAGACTATAGAGTAGACTATAGACTATAGACTAGACTATAGACTAGACTATAGACTAGACTATAGACTAGACTATAGACTAGACTATAGACTAGACTATAGACTAGACTATAGACTAGACTATAGACTAGACTATAGACTAGACTATAGACTAGACTATAGACTAGACTATAGACTAGACTATAGACTAGACTATAGACTAGACTATAGACTAGACTATAGACTAGACTATAGACTAGACTATAGACTAGACTATAGACTAGACTATAGACTAGACTATAGACTAGACTATAGACTAGACTATAGACTAGACTATAGACTAGACTATAGACTAGACTATAGACTAGACTATAGACTAGACTATAGACTAGACTATAGACTAGACTATAGACTAGACTATAGACTAGACTATAGACTAGACTATAGACTAGACTATAGACTAGACTATAGACTAGACTATAGACTAGACTATAGACTAGACTATAGACTAGACTATAGACTAGACTATAGACTAGACTATAGACTAGACTATAGACTAGACTATAGACTAGACTATAGACTAGACTAGACTATAGACTAGACTATAGACTAGACTAGACTATAGACTAGACTATAGACTAGACTATAGACTAGACTATAGACTAGACTATAGACTAGGCTATAGACTAGACTATAGACTAGACTATATTCTAGACTATAGACTATAGTCTAGACTATAGACTAGACTATAGTCTAGTCTAATACAAAGTGTCAAAATTTATTTAATAATAATTTTTTTGTTTTTCCCATTTGCTTTTAGTGGTTTTACTATTGAAATTGGTGCTGCTATAACCGTACTGCTGGCCAGCAAAATTGGTTTACCCATTTCCACAACCCATTGTAAAGTCGGTTCCGTAGTATTTGTCGGTCATATAGCTTCGAAAGGAGCGAAAAAACGTGAGGATAACGAAACGCTTGATTGTGCTGACACAACTAATGATGTTAAACAAACTAAAGAATTTGAAACATTAGAAGAGGGTGCACAAGATGCACCTGCACCGGCAAGAGCTAATGGTAGTGTTGATTGGCATCTGTTTCGTAATATAGCATATGCCTGGATAGTAACGGTACCGGTAACGGCAATTTTAAGTGCCGCCATTATGTTTGTATTATGTTTATGTGTAGGAATTAAAGTTTAAAAAAAAAACGAAAACGATATTAAGAAAGTTTTACTTAAATGTACTTAAAAAGCATAAAATGATAAAAGATTTATTAAAGAATATGTAGAGAACTTATATATGTGTTTAGTGAGAAGAAGAAAAAAAGCAGAGTTAAGGTTATAAAGTAAAGAATAATATTTTTTTAAAAATTAACATGTTTTATACTCATTTGTTAAAGATATTTTTTTTGTATTTAGTTATGTTTTTAAAAATACTCTGCTTTTTAAAAAAAAAGAAAAATTCAAAATTTTGTTTAGTTTTTTTTTTCCAAATTATTTTGTCTAACAAAGTAAACTTTAACAGCAACAACAACAACAACAAACAAAACTCACTTTATTAAATAGTGCACATTTATGTTAAAAACCAAAACTAAACATAATTTCAAAATAATTTTAAGTTTCTTAAAGAAAAGAATTTATTGTTTTTTAAAAACTCTTTTTTTAAACAAAAAAACTTTAGTAAATTTTGTTTTTGTTATAAAAAAAGGTATTTGAAATATTTTTCTTAAAAATATTTTAAAAATAGTTTAACAAAGATTTACTTTTGTTTACAAAAAAAAAAAAAAAAACAAAAAAACAACAAAAATTTACTAAAGTTTTTTTTTCAATCTACAAATTGTTTTCAAAACAACACCTTGAAAAAAGCAAAAACACAACAAAAATTCCTCTTAATTTAAACACCTCATATTTAACCAAATACAACAACAAAACACAACAATTATACAAAACTTAAGTAAACATTAAACAAAAAAAAAAAAAAAACAAAAATAAAATAACAAATAAAACCAAAATCTATCTTAATAACTACAACTAAGCAAAAAAAAAACAAAATTTTGTAAAAATTCCTACAAAAACATCATGTATTTTTTTAAAGAAGTCCCCCCATAAAAAACAGCCATAATCTTTGAAACTCTTTCATTCTAAATTTTGTTAAAAAATTATATTGTTTTTCTTATTCTATCAAACATTTGTTTTCTATAAATCAAGTTCCATTCACCACAAACCCACACACCCTTAAAAAATAGTTTGTATTTTATTAGTTTTCAATATTATTGTTCTTTTTTTTCTGTGTCCTCTGTTAATTATTATAATTTTTTGAAAACTTATATATATTTTTCTTGATTTTAAATAAAAAGTACTTAAAAATATGATTTATGATTTTTAAATAATTATTTTAAAAAAATTTTAAATTAAAACAAAAAAATGAAATTTTTTAAAAAACTAAAATTTTGATCTTGAAATTTTGATTTTTTTAAAAAATTTTAAATTTTTAACAAAAATTTTAAATTTAAACAAAAATTTCAATTTTGAACAAAAAGTTTTAAATTTTCCAAAAAATTTCAAATTTTCAAAAAAAATTTCAAATTTTCAAAAAAATTTCAAATTTTCAAAAAAATTTCAAATTTTTAAAAAATTTTAAATTTTGAGCAAAAAATTTAAAATTTTAACAAAAAATTTTTCAAAAATTAAATTTTGAAACAAAAATTTTTTTCAAAAACTTTTATTTCGGTTTCAAAAAAAAAAAATTCAAATTTTAACAAAAAGAATTTCATTTCAAATGAAACAAATCAAAAATATTTAATAAAAATTTTTAAATTTTCTATAAAAATCTTCATTTAAAAAAAATCTACTCCAGACCAGACTTTAGTCTAGGCCAGAGTCTAGTCTACACTAAACTCTGCATTAGACTCTAGAGTCTTGTGCAGCATATAGACCAGACTCTAGGCTAAACTCTTAACAAGAGTCTAAAGTAGAAAATTAACCCTAGACTATACTCTAGATTAGAGTCTTCACTCTAGTAAAGACCTGATTCTAGTCTACATTAAACTCTGCAATAGACTCTATACTCTTGAGCAGCATACAACACAGGCTTTAGACTAAATTTTTACCTAGAGTCTTAAGTAGAATCTATACCTTAGACTATGCTCTAGATCAGACTCTAGTTTACACTCTAGTCTAGGCCAGATTCTAGTCTAACTTAACTCTGCAATAAACTCTATACTCTTGAGCAGCATACGCAGACTTTAGACTAAACTTTTACCTAGAGTCATAGCTATAATATATACCCTAGACTATACTCTAAACCAGACTAGTCTAGATTATAGACTCAAGCCCAGACTATAGTCTAAATTCTAGTCTAGGCTATAGATGGCCTATATTCTAGACCAGACACTAATTTTAACCAGACTCTAGTCCAGATCAGACTCTAGTTTCCACTTAAATCTGCAATAGACTCTAGACTACACTGTTCAGCAGAATTTAGACCAGACTCTAGACTAAACTCTTAGCTAGAGTCTAAACTATAATCTATACTCTAAAATAGATTCTAAGCTAGATTTTAGACGTGATTCTACCTAGAGTCAAAACTAGAATTTACACACTAGACTAAACTCTAGACTAGACACTAAGCTAGCCTAGCTTAGACTACATTCTAGGGAGAGCTTCGAGACTATATTCTAGAATGGACAATAAAAGATAGAAATAGTATCTAGACTAGACTTAAATCTAGGCTTTCGACTAGACTTTACACTAGATTATGAACTAGAATCAAGACTACACACTACACTCTTGTCTCTAGACTAGACTGCAAGCGAATGCTAGAGTAGAAGAGTAGATTCTAGACAAGACTATAAACATGAACTTAAATTAGACTCTAAACTAGAACCTAGAAGAGAATATAGACTTAACTCTAAACTAGACTACATTCTGTACTGGACTGCTGTATTCTAGAATAAATTCTACAAAATTTTAGACTGCATTCTAGTCTAAACTCTAGGCTAGATTCTAGTCTAAATTTTAGGCTAGATTCCAGACTAGAATATAGTCTAGACTCTAGAGCCGACTCTAATAGACTCTAATATAGAGCCTAGACCCGACTTTAGTCTAAACTCTAGAGTAGACTCTGGTCTAGACTCTATTCAAAACTCTAAACCAGACTCTAGTATAGACTCTAGACCCGTGAAATCAGACTCTAAATTAGACTCTAGTGTAGATTTTAGTCTAAATTCTAGAGTAGTCTCTGGTCTAAACTATAGAACAGACTTTAGTCAAAACTCCAAACCAGACTCTAGTACAGATTGTAGTCCAGACTCTAAATCAGACTCTAGACCAGAGTCTAGTATAGACTCTAGACCAGAGTCTAAAAAAGACTCTAGACCAGAGTCTAGAATAGACTCTAGACTAGAGTCTAGAATAGACTCTAGACTAGAGTCTAGAATAGACTCTAGACTAGAGTCTAGAATAGACTCTAGACCAGAGTCTAGAATAGACTCTAGACCAGAGTCTAGAATAGACTCTAGACCAGAGTCTAGAATAGACTCTAGACCAGAGTCTAGAATAGACTCTAGACCAGACTCTAGAATAGACTCTAGACATGACTCTAGAATAGACTCTAGACCAGAGTCTAGAATAGACACTAATCCAGAGTCTAGAATAGACACTAGACCAGAGTCTCGTATAGACTCTAGATCAGAGTCTAGTATAGACTATAGACAAAACTCTAGTATAAACTCTTGATCAGACTCTAAATTAGTCTAAACTAAAATACTCTAGATTAGACTCTAGTCTAGACAGTAGACAAGACTCTTGAGTAGAGAGTATATCTGTCTTTAGCCTAGACTCTAGACTAGATTCCAGTCTCTGGTTTAAGCTTTACATTGGATTTTGACAGCGACCATAGACTAAACTCTAGACTAGTTTTTAAATCATAACTTTTAACTTGATTATAAGCTCTAAACTAAAGTCTAGATTATACTTTTAATAAGACTAGACTCTAAACTAAACTAGACTTAATTGAAAGGCACTACAGACCGAATGAAATATGTAATTTTGAATAATTTTTTTATAAAATTATTTAATTTTTTTTTTAATTTTATTTATTTTGATTATAATTATTTAGCGTTTAAAAACAAATTAATAAATTGAAGGAAAAAATCCTATGAAAATGCAAAAAAGAGAATAAAAATCTTTCAATAAAATTATAATTGATATTATTAAATAAGTGATTGATACAATTAAATGGTTAATTAATATTATTATTATTAAATATTGAACTTAAAACAAGACAAAAAAAAAAAACAAAAAATTAGAAAAAAACGAGCAAAATATTATACAAAGAAATTAATATTTCAAAAAAAAAAGAATAAAAATTATATTGAAAAAAGAAAAAAAATTGTAATAATTAAAAGAAAACAAAGACAAATAAAAAAAGAAAAACAAAGAAAAAACACTAAGAAAATATATTCAAAAAGGAGTTGGTGTAAAGAACCAACTTGAAAAAGAAAAAAAAAAAACGAAAATTTTGTAAGAGTTTTTATTGAAAAGGGGAAAAGAGGGAGAGGAGTATAAATAAATTTCAATTTTAACTGTTGATTTTTGAAAAAAAGCTTTTAAAAAGCTTTTTAGTTAAAGCTGTTTTATTACGAAAATTCTTGCTCTTTAACAATAACAGTAATTTAGTAATTTTTATAATTAAAAGCTAACAAATAAAAAGCTTTTTGTAATAATATTAGCTTTTAAAAGAGAAGAGATTGAGAATAAAAAGCTGTTGCTTTTGTTATTAACCTGTTTTTAAGCTTACAAAGCAGTTACTTTGTTTTCATTTCCAAATCAAAGGCTTTTTCTGTAAAGCTACCATAAGATCTTAAGTATTTTCTGTTATATCTGTTATTGTAGTGGCTTTTGTTGTTGTTGTATTAATGTTTTTTTTTCTCTGTTTGTTATTTTCTTTCGACTGTCCCAAGAAGAGTAAAAATAAAAATCTAACAGTTGAGTTACGGTCTTCTTAGCGAGTGGTTGTCTCTTGAACGCATCTTTTACGTTTACGTTTTCTTATAATTTTTCAGTTTTTTTTGTGTAAAAAAAAAAATAAAATTGCAAAAAAAACCAAACAAAAAAAATTCAATTTTCAAACTTGTGCTAAAAGAAGTAGAAAAAAATCTATTAAAACAAAAAACGTAATAATAATTTAATTTTTTTTCATAACAAGTTAAAGTTGAGAAAATTCTTAAAAAAAAGTTTACGCAATCAGTTTTAAAGTTGTAAAGAGCAAAATGAAATAAAAACGAGATTTGATTTTAGAAAAAAATTAAAAAAAAAAATATTGAAAAAATAAAAAAAAAAATTTAAAACAACAAAACTTTAAAGACTTATTTTAAAAGTTTTCTAAAAATTAAAAAAAAGAAATTTCAAGATTTCAAATAAAAATTTGGAAAACAATTTAAAAGATTTTTTAAATATTTTGAAAATAATTTCGATTTTATAACATTAAAAGATAGTTCAATGATTTTGATCTAATTTTATTAAAATTTAAAAATTTTAAAACATTGAAAAGTTTTCAAAATTTTAAACGATTTTAAAAAATTCAAAACTTCTTAAGATTTAAAAAAGATCGAATATTTGGGGTTTTTAAATTTGAAAAGAGTCTAGACTAGACTCTAGAATAGACTCTAGACTAGACTAGACTTGGACTAGACTCTAAACTGGACTCTATACTAGACTCTATGCCACACTTTAGGCTACGATCTATTGACTCTATTCTAGACTAGACTCTATACTATGCTATAGTCTAGACTCTAGACGAGACTCTAGACTAAACTCTAGACTCTAGACGAGTGTATAGACTAAACTCTAGACTAGCCTCTAGACTAGACCTCTAGACTAAACTCTATACTAGACTGTAGACTATACTCTATTCTATACTCTAGACAAGACTCTATACTATGCTCTAGACTAGACTCTAGAATATACTTTACACTAGACTCTAGACTAGATTAGACTCTAAACTAGACTCTAGACTAGACCCTAGACTAGACTCTAGACTGGACTCCAGACTAGACTCTAGACTAGACTATAAACTAGACTCTAGACAAGACTCTAGACTAGACTATATACCTGACTTTAGATTAGACTCTAGACTAAACCCTAAACTAGACTTTATACTAGACTCTATACCAGACTCTAGACTAGACTCTAAACTAGACTTTATACTAGACTCTAGACTAGACTCTATACCAGACTCTAGACTAGACTCTAAACTAGACTTTATACTAGACTCTAGACTAGACTCTATACCAGACTTTAGACTAGGCACTATATTAGACTCTAGACTAGACTCTCAACTATACTCTAGACTAGACTCTATACTACACTCTAGACTAGTCTCCATACTAGAATCTAGACCAGTCTTTATACAAGACTCTAGACTAGACTTTATACTAAACTCCATACTAGATCGTAGACTAGACTTTAGTCTGGAATGCATATAATACTAGTCTTTATACTAGACTCTAAACCAGTATATACTAGACTCAGACTAGTATCTAAACTAGACTCTGGACAAGACCTTATGCTAAACTTCTGACTAGTTTCCATGAAAGACTTTATACTAGAGACTAGGTTCCTTAATAGATTCTAGAGTAAACTCTAGACTAGACTGACTTTATACTACACTATATACTACACTCTAGACTAGTCTCCATACTAAACTCTAAACCAGTCTCTATAAAAGACTCTACCCTAGACTTTATACTAGACTCCATACTAGATCGTAGTCTAAACTTTAGTCTGGAATCCACATTATACTAGACTTTATACTAGACTCTAAACCAGTCTATACTAGACTCTAGACTGGTATCTAAACTAGACTCTATTCTAGACTCTAGACAAGACCTTATGCTAGACTTCTGACTAGTTTCTATGGTAGACTTTATACTAGACTATAGACTAAAGATTCTATACTAAATTTTATACTAACTCTATACTAGTATCTTGACTAGACTTTAGTATACTCTTTTGACTAGGTTCTAGACTAGATTTTAGACCAAACTCTGTACTAGATTCTATGCTAGAATCTGGACAAGACTCTATACTAAACTCTTTACTATACTAAAAAGTAAACTATACTCCCCACTAGTGTCTGGACTAGACTTTAGACTAGAGTATATACAAGACTTTAGACTAGATTCTATACTAGATTTTACACTAGACTCTAGGCTATACCCTAGAAAAAATTGAAATTAAGACTCTAGTATGTGTTTTTATAAACTTTAAGGTGTTTTCTTTAACATTGCTTGTTCTAGTAGAAGCAGTCCTCTTTACATTTTATTTCTACCTTCTAATCCGATTTGCGTGCATTGAACTACTTTAAAAGGTGTGCAAATCATAGTTTGTATGTGAGTGTATGTATGAATGTTTGTATATGTCCGTATAAATTTGAAAATGACAATGTATATGTGTTTGTGTCTTAAGTTTTAATAACTAAATTATAACTTTAATTATTGTATTATGTACGTAATTAATGTAAAGTAACCAAAACGAAAAAACGGCAAGAAAAACACCCCAACATAATTACAACATTAAAAACGTTTAACCAAAAAGAAAAAAAAGCAAAAGGTAAGTTATAAAAAAATTTTTTACTTTATTATTAATAATAAAAATTATAATTAAATTAATGAATTTTTATGATTTTCTGGCGTATTTAAATAATTGCCAATGTTTGTGATATTTGATTGCTTAACAAGTGTTTTTGAAAATTAAGATTATTTTATTTTATTATTTAAACAAAAAGTACAGCTGCAACATTTTGAGGATTTTTTTTCAGTTCATAATTAAAGTTTAAATAAACCTTGATTGCTGCAAAGTTTAGCTTTTAGCAATAAATAAATTTTTTCTTTAGATCTTAAACTTTGTTTAGAAAAACAAAAATTCATAGTTGAAAATTATAAAATGAGTTTGTTAATAAAAACCAGTTTTTTTTTGAGAAAAAAAAAATTTGCTGAATTTTGAAAATTTGATTTTTTCAACTTTAAAAAAATGTTTTTAAAAAAGAGCGGAACTAGAATAGAACTAGCACAAAACCAGAACAGAACTAAGACGGAACAAGAACAGAACTAGAACAGAAATATAACAAAACTAGACCAGAGCTAGTCTAGTCTTTAGTCTAGTCTATAGTCTAGTCTATAGTCTAGTCTATAGTCTAGTCTATAGTCTAGTGTATAGTCTAGTCTATAGTCTAGTCTATAGTCTAGTCTATAGTCTAGTCTATAGTCTAGTCTATAGTCTAGTCTAAAGTCTAGTCTATAGTCTAGACTAAAGTCTAGTCTATAGTCTATTCTATAGTCTAGTCTATAGTCTAGTCTATAGTCTAGTCTATAGTCTAGTCTATAGTCTAGTCTAAAGTCTAGTCTATAGTCTATTCTATAGTCTAGTCTAAAGTCTAGTCTATAGTCTATTCTATAGTCTAGTCTATAGTCTAGTCTATAGTCTAGTCTATAGTCTAGTCTATAGTTTAGTCTACAGTCTAGTCTATAGTTTAGTCTATAGTCTAATCTATAGTCTAGTCTATAGTCTTGTCTATAGCCTAGCCTAGTCTATAGTCTTGTCTATAGTCTAGTCTATAGTCTAGTTTATAGTCTAGTCTATAGTCTAGTCTATAGTCTAGTCTATTGTCTTGTCTATTTGTTAAAGTTTTTAAAGAAACTTATTTTCAACCTCTTGTTCTACTAACAAATCTTTTAATCTAAATTAACTTTTACTCTAACATCTCTATTTTAAACTCCTTAAAGAATCTGTTCCACTAAAAAACTAACGCCTTTATGTGTTAAATTATAAAAGATATTTGACCAAAGATAAAGAAAACTTTTTGCACTATAAAACTTTCATAGCAATTTTCTGCTAAAACATAGAATTTTCTCTTATCTTTAGCAGAGTGAAAAAAAAAACAATTTAAAAATTGTTATAATAAACCACTACACAAGTTTTTTTAAACGATTTAGAAAAAAACTTGTAACATTATTAACTTTAAATTGTAACAATCGCCGCCAAATTCTTTAGTTTAGACAAAAATCTATAAAATACAATGAATTTGAAAAAAATTATTAAAATTCCTAAGAACCACTTACAATACACACACATATAAAGAAACAATGTAAGCAAAAAAATTTAAGAAAAAAAAAAAAAAACTTATAAAAAAACACGCCTTTTAAAATGTTGCTTAAAAAAATTACACTTACAACAAATCTTTTAAAGATTGTTGAAAAACAACAATACAACAAAAATTTACTACTTTTTTATACCACTTCTAATACTATTACTAACTTGTAGTAAATTATGTTTGTATGTAATAGTTTTAACTATGTCTAGCTATGGTTGGCAAAAAGTCATTATTAATTGCAAATCTAAAAGTTGAGAAAAAAAAAAAAATAACAATAACAACAAAAACAACAGCTAAAAAACAATATAAAATTGTCTAATGTTTATACATAGATGTTTTAAAAGTATAACAGAAATAAAACAGAACTAGAACAAAACTAGAATAGAACAGAACTAGAACAGAACTAGAACAGAACTAGAACAGAACTAGAACTGAGCTAGAACTAGAACAGAACTAGAATGGAACTAGAGCAGAACTAGAGCAGAACTAGAGCAGAACTAGAGCAGAACTAGAATAGAACTAGAAGAGAACTAGAACAGAACTAGAACAGAACTAGAACAGAACAAGAACAGAACTAGAACAGAACTAGAACAGAACTAGAACAGAACTAGAACAGAACTAGAACAGAACTAGAACAGAACTAGAACAGAACTAGAACAGAACTAGAACAGAATTAGAACAGAACTAGAACAGAACTAGAACAGAACTAGAACAGAACTTGAACAGAGCTAGAACAGAGCTAGAACAGAACTAGAACAGAACTAGAACAGAACTAGAACGGAACTAGAACAGAACTAGAACAGAACTAAAACAGAACTAGACTAGAACTAGAACAGAACTAGAACAGAACTAGAACAGAACTAGAACAGAACTAGAACAGAACTAGAACAGAACTAGAACAGAACTAGAACAGAACTAGAACAGAACTAGAACAGAACTAGAACAGAACTAGAACAGAACTAGAACAGAACTAGAACAGAAATAGAACAGAACTAGAACAGAACTCGAACGAAACTAGAGCAGAATTAGAACTAAAACATTCTTTTAGCTGTTTGCTAAATTTGGTACAAATAGATCCACTAATTAAACAGCTATTCATTAAAATGTGCAATCACATTTCCACAATTTCCCCGCTTACTTAATTTACTCTTTATTTTCACTTATTTGCTCACTCTCTTAAATCTATTTTACTTTAGAATTGTTCTATCAACACAAATTAACAATTACCAACTTTAATCAACATTTACTTCTTTTCAGCTTTAAATTAATATATAATTTAAATACAATTTAAAACCTTAACTTTTCTGCTATCTATAAATCAAATTTGATAAAAATCGCTTTATATTTTCCAAAGTTATTAAACAAAATGTCCTGTCTTCTTTTTTCCATCACTGCTATTTTTATATAAACAAAACTAAACATCACTCTCTTTATATTTGATTTACTCTTTTTTAACGCCTTTTACTTTTACTACTCTTTATTTCTTCCTCAGTTTCTTATCAGACTTTTAGCAGTGCGTGTCGGTTTTTGTTAAGGGCTTCGTTCGTATTTAAGTAAATTGTTAATAAAGTTCAAAGAAAAAATGTTAAATTCATTAAATAAAGTGTTATTAATTAATTAAAAGTTTAGTTTAATAAGAATTTGTTGTCTAATTGTTAATTTATACAAAATTTGCCTTAATTCCTTAAAAAAATCGTTTGCCAAAAAAGTTTGGCCAATTAACGGCCATGTTGTTTTTTTCAGTTTTAATAAAGTTTTTGTTTAAAATTTGGGTTAAATACTAAAGAAATTGAAATGTTTATAATAAAAAGCTATTAAATAAGTGTCGATTATATGTTTTAAGTTCAGTTTATTTAAGGTAAGTTGTTAAATTGTTAATTATTCTATAAATTTTCACCTAATGCAACGAAATGTCAGTGTTGTTGCAATTTTTGTTTTTCTTTTCTTTTGTTTTTTTTTTTTTTTTGCTTGTCAATGGAGAAAAGAGTGCCAACGGGTGTGTGTGTATGTTTGTGCAATTTGTTTTGTTTACATTTGTTGTTGTTGTTGCTCGTTGTTAAATACAAATCATTGAGTTAAGAAGATTTTAGGTGCAGTTGTTGTTGGTTTTTTTTGGATGTTTTACATTTCTTGTTGTTGGTTGTCAATAACAAAGCATTTAGTTAAAAAGATTTTGTGTGGAATTATTGTTGGGTTTTTGGAGTGTTTTTGTTTTTGCAAAGTGAGTATTTTTTCTTTGCGGAGTGTTGTTGATGTTTTAGTGGCGTGTTTATAATGAAGTGGGTGGTATGGAAGAATTTATGTAAATATAATAATTGGCTTAGAATCGTTTTCTGAGTCGTTTAAACTTTGTTCTTCTATGTAAGGATTGTGCGCAAGATACTGGTTGCAATTTACCATATAATAGAATAAAACTTGATACATACGCTTTCTTTAAACCAAGGACAAAGTCTATTAAAAATGTTTAAAATTTGTCCATTATTTCACCTGCGAATGAAAAATAAATCATATTTTATATTCATAAATGTTGTAGGGTATCATAAGGTTTGTCATATATATATTTTCTTGCTTGTGGTTTTTTAATTTAAGTTGTAGAATAAATTGTTGGTTTGTTGTTAGTCAGTTAGTTAGTTAGGGTTCTTAAGTACCTTTTCCTTAAAGTGCTTTTCTCATAAAGTATGAAACAATCTCCCCAGAAATTGCTTAAGATTTGCTTCAAAACTTTTTCCATAAAAGAAAAAGTACTCTTTGTATTTTCTTAATTTGAAGTTGTTGTTTTCAACTAGGTTAAAAGTACTAAAATTCTCTTTTTTACTACTTCTTCCAACAAAAGTACTTTTGGTAAAAATTATAATTTTTTAAGCTGTTTACCTAAAGATTTATAATAAAAGCTTATAAATACTAATAAAAAAATACTTTTAGTTCCGTTCTAGTTCTGTTCTAGTTCTGTTCTAGTTTTGTTCTAGTTTTGTTCTAGTTCTATTCTAGTTCTGTTCTAGTTCTGTTCTAGTTCTGTTCTAGTTCTGTTCTAGTTCTGTTCTAGTTCTGTTCTAGTTCTGTTCTAGTTCTGTTCTAGTTCTGTTCTAGTTCTGTTCTAGTTCTGTTCTAGTTCTGTTCTAGTTCTGTTCTAGTTCTGTTCTAGTTCTGTTCTAGTTCTGTTCTAGTTCTATTCTAGTTCTGTTCTAGTTCTTTTCAAGTTCAGTTCTATTTCAGTTCTAGTTCTGTTTTTACGGTAAAAAATTACTTTTTTTAAATTTGATTGTTTTTCTCGTTTTTCAAAAAAAATCCTAACAAAATCTCTAAGAAAACAAAAACAAATGAAAAGCATTTAAAATTTTGTCTATTGTTCTTTAAAAAGTACTTTTTTAAAAAAATTCCAATTTTCTCAAAAAAAAAAAAAAATGATTTTCTATATTCAAAAACCTTTTACTCACATTTTATCATTTAATTGCTTTCATTTACTGGAGTTTTTTTTCTATATAAACCAATTTTCGGTTTAGTACCCCTTAGGCCAATTGATTGCTTGAGTTAATTAACATAAACATATGTCAGAGCAAAAAAAAAAAAAAAAAAAACAACTTTCGCATATTTGTGTTAAACAACAATAATATTGATTACATTTCTTTAACTTTAAACAAAATCAACAATTTTACAGATATATTTTTAAGAGAAAAAAATAAATTAGTTTTTTTACAATATTTTTGTAATATAACGTTACCGTTACTAATTTACTTTCAATTTTATTTTGAAAATTTGCATTGTTTAAGAGGGGAGTCTGTAAATGTGTATTTTAACTTTTTTCTACAATATTTCTTATTGGCAATTTGTTAATCAGCTTAAAAATACAAATTTAGGTTAAAAGAGCAATGCAAACACACAAAAAAATACAAAAAGTTTTCAATACAAATTGCATTATAATAGAAAAATTAAGGTTTTCAGGTGAAATTTTTAAACTTGCAGAGGATAAAAAAAAAAATCAATAATTTTATGCGGTTATTTTTTTATACATGTTATTATGAAATTAATTAAAACATAAATATTTGTTAGATTTTCTTTTGCTACAAACAATTGTATGTACCTACATACATATAATTAAAACATTTGCTTACATCAAGTATATTTTCACTTTCACTTACAAATTTGCCACTCAAAACTCAACTCTCAACTCAATTTGCATCATTAAGAAACACACACATGTTTAATGTTTGGTGCTACGTACAACATTTATGTATATGTATGTCTGCATAATGTTGCACATATGAATAACACACATTCCCCTCTCCTTCCTGCCACTTTAAGACGTTTTTTTCATTTATTTTAAAGTACACTGTTGTTGTATACAAACGCTTAAAGTCTTTCAGAAAAAAAAGTTGCATCAATTTTGTTGAACCAAACAACTTTAAAAATTTGTTTGGAACAAAGTCTATATGCACTTACCTTTTGCATATTAAATAGGCAAAATTGAAGAACGTATACATATGTATATAGCAAAGCTATACAACAGTTTAAAATTTCAACAACAACAAAAACTAAATTATAGAAAAAGTAAAGCTTAGAAAAACATAATTCAATTTTGTAAAAAAAAACCAAAACAATTTTAGAAAAATCTAAATTTTCTACAAAATTTTTGCAAAAATGAAATGTAAATTTTTAAAAAAGTACTTTTTTTTTAACAAAAAATAAAGTTTTTCTGAAAAATTTTAAGTAAAATTTAAGTTTATGCTTTAAAAAGCTTTAAATAGTAAATAAAATATAATTTTTCAAAATAGTAGTAGAAAAGTACTTTTTTGAAAAAGTAGTATTTTATGTAAAAATGGTATAAAATATTGATATTTTGCCTAAAATAGCATAAAATCATAAAAAATTTGGATTTTTGCCAAAAACTACTTTAGTACTAAAAAAGTCCTTTTTTGAAAAAGTAGTATTTTTAAGGAAACATAACAAAAATTGTTAAATTTCTATATAAAAAAGCTTAAAATTGTAAATATTATGAATTTTTGCCAAAAAGTACTTTAGTACTAGAAAAAGTACTTTTTTGAAAAAGTAGTACTTTTTTAAGGAAATATAACAAAAGTTTAAAAAAAACGTTAGTTTAAGCTTTAAAACGCTAAAATAGTAAACAAAATTGAATTTTACAAAATATTAGTAGAAAAGTACTTTTTTGAAAAAGTATGTTTTAGAAATAACTTTTTTGCTACTTTTTTTTTAAAAAAAAGTAATTTTTTACAACTTTTTTTAAAATTTGCCAATTTTGCTTTTTTACAAATTCATAAATTGTCACTGTTAGAAAAGCGTATCAGTATATTTTTTGCTAACTTTTTGAAAAAGTACTTTTTATACTACTTTTTCAAATAATGCAACTTTTTATGTTTTGCTAAAAATTAATAAATTTTAACTTTTAAAATAATATTAAAAGTACTTTTTGGTACATTTTTGTTACTTTTTAAAAAAGTACTTTTTTACTACTTTTTTTCATAGAAAAAAATTTGTTTATTTTTGTATTAAAATAATAAAATGAAACTTTTAAATCATATTAATAATACTTTTTGGTACATTTTTGCTACTTTTTTAAAAAAAAAATACTTTTTTACTACTTTTTTTAAGTTTGCAAATTAAGCTTTTTTTACAAATTCATAAATTGTCACTGTTAAAAAAGCGTATAAGAACATTTTTGCTAACTTTTTGAAAAAGTACTTTTTTTACTACTTTTTCAAATAATGCAACTTTTTATGTTTTTCTAAAAATTAATAAATTTTAATTTTTAAAATAATGTTAAAAGTACTTTTTGGTACATTTTTGTTACTTTTTTAAAAAAGTACTTTTTTTACTACTTTTTTCATAGAAAGAAATTTGTTTATTTTTGCATTAAAATAATAAATTTAAACTTTTATATAATATTAATAATACTTTTTGGTACATTTTTGCTACTTTTTTTAAAAAAAGTGCTTTTTTACTACTTTTTTCAAATTTGCAAATTTAGCTTTTTTTACAAATTCATAAATTTTTACTGGTAAAAAAAGCGTATTAGAACATTTTTCGCTAACTTTTTAAAAAAGTACTTTTTTACTACTTTTTCAAATAATGCCATTTTTTATGTTTTTCTAAAAATTAATAAATTTTAACTTTTAAAATAATATTCAAAGTATTTTTTGGTACATTTTTGTTACTTTTTTAAAAAAGTACTTTTTACTACTTTTTTCATATTAAGAATTTTTTGTGTTTTTGCATAAAATTAATGAATTTAATCTTTTATACAATATTTTGGTACATTTTAGATAGTTTTTTTTTAAAAGTACCTTTTACTACTTTTTTTTAAAAATTTGCAAATTTTGCTTTTTTATAAATTAATAAATTTTCACTCTTAAAAAAAGCGTATCGGAACATTTTTTGCTAATTTTTTGAAAAAAGTACTTTTTTTAGTACTTTTTACTTTTTAAAAAAGTACTTTTTATTACTTTTTTCATAGAAAGAAATTTGTTTATTTTTGCATTAAAATAATAAATTTAAACTTTTATACAATATTAATAATACTTTTTGGTACATTTTTCCTACTTTTTTTTAAAAAAGTACTTTTTTACTACTTTTTTAAAAATTTAAAAATTTTGCTTTTTTTACAAATTCATAAATATTTACTTTTAAAAAGTGTTAAAGAACATTTTTGCTACTATTTTAAAAAAGTACTTTTTTAATACTTTTTTCATAAAAATACTTTTTTTATTTTTACAAGAAATTTAAATTTTTTAATCAAAAATGTACTTTTTTTAAGACAAACATTTGTTTGTCTTGCTGTTATTGCCTAAAGTAGGGTGCATTTTAACAATAAATTTACCTCTTGCTGTCATTCATTTAAACAGGCATTTGACTTTAACAGACATACTCGCACATCTAAACATTTAAAAACAACTGTGGGAACACTTTATATAAACAAAAAGCTAAAAAGATTTCTCCCGCTATTTTGGCCATTAGTTAAAAAAAACACCATGTCCACAATCATCCATTAACAACCATCAATTGAAAAGAAAAGAGTGATTATCATATATAAAAAAAAATAAAATATCCAATAAAAACATCCGTTTTGTAATTATTTCAAACAAATCCATATTTACTCCTGGCCATATAAATATTTTATTACACGATTTAATATTTAATTACAAGTGTATTTGAATTCTTGGAAAAAAGTATTAGTATTTAATATAAAGTATTGAATATACAATATTTTTCAATATTATTTCTTGTTTCTCAAAAACAAGCTTTAAACAAACTGTCATTATTTTCAATTGCCAAGTAAGTGACCTTGGCAAATACCTTTCAAACTGACTCCATCACATAAACATCTAACAGATACATAAAAAAACATATATCGTAACACACTGTTAGAGTATTTAAGAATTCAAAAATCTTTTAGATCTTTTTCGCAGATGTTTTTTTGTAATTGCTTGAAGAGTCAGCCGTTTAGATCACTCTTATTCGTTCCTTTCAAATGTGTATTTTGTTTTTTTAATTTCTAAATGTTGTTTACAATTTTAAGAATTATTTTGTTTTATTAATGTTTAATTTGAAATTTTTTTCATTGAAGCGTTTAAAGAAAAATGTACGCAAACATGATTGAAATTTCTTAATGAATATTTATTTGCACAAAATGGCGATAAAATTGCTTAAATACAAAGAAATTTAATGTGCATGTGCAACAAATATTTATGTTTATTTCATGGTTTTACAAAAAACTAAGTATTTATTTTCTTTTTGCAAAAAAAGGAGTAAAATAAACTGCGCAATCGATTAGATGTAGGATAAGACTATAATTCATACAATAGTCTAGAATAAAGACCAGACTATAGACTAGACTATAGACTAGACTATAGACTAGACTATAGACTAGACTATAGACTAGACTATAGACTAGACTATAGACTAGACTATAGACTAGACTATAGACTAGACTATAGACTAGACTATAGACTAGACTATAGACTAGACTATAGACTAGACTATAGACTAGACTATAGACTAGACTATAGACTAGACTATAGACTAGACTATAGACTAGACTATAGACTAGACTAGAAAATTCTTTCCTTACAATTTCCAGGAAATCAAATTCATTGCACCGGTTTTAAAAATTTTATAAAATATTGGCTAAATATTTTTTCCTAAGCCACAGGAAATTAAACATTCCCAACAGAGTCAATAGTTAATAAATCGTACATAATATTAAGTTTTTTTTCGGAAAAAAAACTTGATTTTGGAATAAAACTCCTGGTAATAAAGATTACATTAATAGTTTCCTGTAAAACGACCAAAAAGTATTATAACATTAACAATTTTTGTTTTGTTTTTTTCTTTTAATAAAAAATATTTTGAAATGCAAAATAATTGCTATAAATCAATTTGTACAAATATTACAAATTTCTTTTCTTTTTTAAAAAAAAAAAATTAAATAAAATCCAATTCAAGCTCTAAACAAGTTCATCAACATTTTGGCCATAAACTTTAGACACCAAAGTAATGTCCATAAAGTTAATATAAAATGGAAATTACATATAAAATCAAATTGAGAGATAAAATTGTATATTGTATGAAGAAATAAACTTAATGTTTAATGGTGAATAAACTTTAAATTAAAAAAATATATATAGACAAAACAAAATTGTATTAAGCTGGTGACTGCTTATCGCCTTTTTTGTTTTACTTATATTATAAATAATTTTAAAACATTTTCCAACACTTGTTTTTCTATGCAATTTCAAATATTTTTTTCTTTAACAATCAATTAAAAAATGCCAGCCTTTAACAAACCCACATATAAATATTTCAACATCGAAAAATTTGAAAAAAATAGTAGAAAAAAATTATGCATTTGTATGCTTTAAAACATTTGAAGAAAAACTAGTTTTTCTTTTTAAAGAAAAAAATGGAAAAAACATTTTTTAAAGTTTTACTTTTTTTTGAATAATTTTATATTTTTGCTTAAAGAAAACTTTATAAACTTTAACCACAATTTCAAATTTGCAAAGTGGTTTTCTGTTGCTGTTAGTTAGTTAGTTTGCGGCTTAGTTTGGTGTTTGAATATGAAATAGAGTGAAAAAAGCATTAGATTAATACCCTACAGTACGCCAAATGAACTAAAATTTGATTTATATAAAGAATTTAAAGTTTCATGCATAGAGTGATCTATACAATGATTCGCAGATCGATCTATAGTTTGGTCTTTTAGAGAAATCTATAGACTTATCTAAAAACTGATCTAAAAATTGTTCTGTAGACCGATCTATAGATTTGTCTTTAGTAGGATCAGTAGATCGATCTATAGACTAATCTATAAACTGATTTAAAGATTGCTTTAATAACAGGTCTACATATAAGCTGATTTATAGATTAGTCTATAGTCAGATCCAAAGTAAGATCTGTAAAATGATCTACAGATTTCTCTTTAGAAAGATCTATATATAGGTGGTCTATAGGCCGATCTATAGACTAATTTATAAACTGATTTAAAGATTGCCTTAATAACAGATCTACATATAAGCTGATTTATAGATTAGTCAGATCCAAAGTAAGATCCGTAAAATGATCTATAGATTTCTCTTTAGAAAGATCTATATATAGGTTCTCTATAGACCGTGCTAAATATTGATGTATAGAGTTATATTTAGGTTGATCTATAAACTGATGTAATAACTGGTTGATAGACTGATAATATGATCTATAGATCGATCTAAAGATCGATCTAAGATGAATCTATAGACCAGTCTATAGATGAATTTCTATAGATCAGCCTATAGATGAATCTATATAGATCAGTCTATAGATGAATCTATCTGTGTACTGGTCTATAGATTCATCTGTAGACTGATCTATAGATACATCTATAGACTGATCTATAGATTGATCTATTGACTGATCTATAGATTCATCTATAGACTGATCTATAGATTCATCTATAGAATAATCTATAGATTCATTTATAGACTGATCTGCAGATTCATCTATAGAATCATCTAAAGATTCATCTCTAGGTTGATCTGTAGATTAATCTGTGGAGTGATCTATAGATTCATTTATAGACTAATCTGTAGATTCATCTAAAGACTGATCTATAAACCGATTTATAAATTGATGTATATGGTAACATAGAGATAGATCTATAAAATGAACTTATAACTGATAGATAGACTGATCTATAAATTGATTAATAGATAGATTTATGGACTGATCTATAGATTCATCTATAGACTGATCTAGAGATTTATCTAAAGACTGATCTATAGATTTATCTATAGACTGATCTATAGATTCATCTAAAGACTCATGTATAGATTCATCTAAAGACTCATCTATAGACTGATCTATAGATTCATCTATAGACTGATCTATAGATTCATCTATAGACTGATCTATAGATTCATCTATAGACTGATCTATAGATTCATCTATAGACTTATCTATAGATTCATCTATAGACTGATCTATAGATTTAACTGTAGACTTATATATAGATTCATCTATAGACTGATCTATACATTCAACTATAGACTGATCTATAGATTCATCAATAGCTAATCTTTTGACACATTAATAGCTTGATCTAATGACTAATCAAAGGAGTGACCTATCGATTCATCTATAATATAATCGTTAGACTTTAGTTGGTATATAAACTGATCTGTACTCTAATATTTTAAATGATCTACAGTCTGAACTGTAGAATGATTTTTAGATCTTTAATTTTAACAATGATCCATAAATAGATCTGTAGTGTGATGTCTTAATCTTTAGATTGATCTATAGAAAAGTTTCTTTGATCTATAGTCCATTCTTTGCACTGATCTATAGTTAAGTATTTAGTCTGTTTGGTAGGTTTTATTTGATTTAAACATTTAAATGGCAAAAAATCAAAACAAATAAATATAAATTTTTAAATCTGGCAAAGAGAAAAAAAACGATATTTTACTACCGTATGTATATTCAAAATAGTAATAAACAAGTTAACCAAACTAACAACTTTCAATATCTAGCAAAAACCGTTTGTTACTTTTTAAAAAATTTTATGTTTTTTTTCAACTCCATATACAATGAGTATAAAAAGAACGTATATTTTTTTTCAAATAAAAATAAAACAAAAATTCAATATGAATATGCATAAAAAAGGCTGGTAAAGTTAAGAAAAAAATATATTTCTTTTTATACACTTGTCCCACCAACTGTCAGTCATTCAGTCAGCTTAAACTATTATCTAAAATGTTAAGATTTATTTGGTTTCAATTTTTTTTTAGACAGACAGACACACAAACAATAAAGTTTCTTTCATTTCATAGGATTTCATATCTCGTTAAAGTTTTTTTTTCAATTGTCAATTATGATTTGGTTGTTGTTGTTTTTTTTCTAAATTGTATTTTAATTATCATTTATTATGTATGGAAAATGTAAGTGGTAATTTGTTGTTAATATTGTTGTTGTTGTTGCTGCTGCACAGTGGTATAGGAAAAAAAAAAGAGGGAAATAATTCGGTAACTTCTAAACGGTTAATCCGATTTTAATGAAATTTGGTATGCACAAAGAGGAGGTGTT
>NC_060953.1:5536714-5547575 GCF_022045245.1 Lucilia cuprina | reverse complement strand
ATAGTCTAGTCTATAGTCTAGTCTATAGTCTAGTCTATAGTCTAGTCTATAGTCTAGTCTATAGTCTAGTCTATAGTCTAGTCCATTGTCTAGTCTATAGTCTAGTCTTTAGTCTAGTCATTAGTTTAGTCTATAGTTTCCCATGTCTGGATTGTTGATGTTTTTTTTTGCATTTTTTAGAGAGAGTATAAAGAAAATTGTAAACGACTTGTTTTTCCAGCTTTCTCTCTCTTTTGTGATTAATTTTCGCTCTTTTATGATTAATTTACGCACTTTTGTTTTAATATATTTGTAGGATTATTCTCTTAAAGTTTTATTTAAGGAATGTTTGTCTTCTTTTTCGTTGACACATTCAATTAACTTTGTTATTGAAATCAAAAATTTGTTTGGGCATTATTATAATTTTAATTAAATTTAATGCTGCGTTAACTAAGAGTCATGATTGTTTTTTTTTCCTATTTTGTAATTAACTTGTTAATTTTTTATTAAATTTTTTTAACATCTTCCTAGTTTGTTGTTATAAATGTTAATACACTGTCGATTGTCACGTTTTATTTATGTTGTTATGGTTATCTTGCAAAACAGCCTCTTGTTTTGTTTTTAATGTTTGCCACTTGTTTTACATGCTTTTTCCAGTTAAATTACAACAAAAATACATTTTTCTTTTGATGTGTTCAGAGAAACGTTAATACTGTGTTTAATTGCTGTAATTAAAGAAAAAAAGAAAAGAGAAAAAAGATATTAATTATTTGTATGTAAGATATTAATTTAAAGTTATTTATTAAAAAATTGTTTGTTTAAATGAAATTTTTAAAAATATTTAGTTGCTTTTTGTTTAAAACTTATAAAATTAACTTAAAAAGTAATATTTAAATAAATGTTGTTCTTTTTCTTGTTCTTATTATGCCAATTTCTTGCTTTGTTTACATTTTTTGTTTTCGTTCGATCGTGGGTGGGAGTTACTAATTGTTATTTCTTTTTAGTTTTTAGTTTATTTAGTTTAAAATTTCTTTAAATTAATAGAAACTTAATAAAAAATTTAAGTTTTTAATAGTTTTAAGTGTAATTTCTTTAGTTTAATGTTCAGTTTGAAGAATTAATGTGTTTATTTTGCAATTTTTCTTAATTTTGTTAGGACAAGGCTGGGATTAGTCAATTACTTAATTAAGTTTTCTTTAAAATTTTAAGAATTTCATTGTTTTGCTTTGTTTACATGTCTCGCAAATGTTTACCGTTTGTTTTGCTACAGGCGTGGGAGTTACTTATGGATAGTTCTTTTTAGTGTTTTGTTTATTTATCTTAAAAATTGTTTAAATTACAAGAAATTAAAAAAAAAATAAAATTTTTAATAGTTTTAAATATAATTTCTTTAGTTTAATGTTCAGTTTGAAGATTTATTGTGTTTGTTTTGCAATTTTTGTTAGGACAAGGCTTTGTTTATATCTCTCACCAATGTTTACCGTTTGTTTTCGTTCGGCCGTGGCTGGGAGTTACTAATTGTTAGTTTTTTAGTTTATTTAGTTTAAAAATTGTTAAAATTATTAGAAATTTAGTAAAAATTTTAAGTTTTTAATAGTTTTAAGTGTAATTTCTTTAGTTTAATGTTAAGTTTACAATTTTAAAGGGTTTATCTTAATTTTGTTAGAACAAGACTTTGTTTACATGTCTCGCCAATGTTTACCGTTTGTTTACATTCGGGCGTGGCTGGGAGTTACTAATTGTTAGTTTTTTGTTTATTTAGTTAAAAACTTATTTAAATTATTAGAAATTTAATAAAAAATAACAGTTTTAAGTGTAATTTCTTTAGTTTAATGTTCAGTTTGAAGATTTATTGCGTTTATTTTGGAATTTTTCTGATTTTTTTTACAACAAAACTGGAATTAGCTAATTTATTAAGTTTAGTTTAAATTTTTTTACGAAATTTTATTGTTTTTGTTAGTGTTTAGTTAAATGATATAGGAATTTTAATGTTAATGCCTTTATTAGGCAATTTTTCTTAATTTTGTTAGTACAAGGCTGGGATTATTTAATTACTTTTTTAAGTTTAATGAAAAATTTAAAGGAATTTTATCAAAAGATTTAAAAGTTTAATATACAATTTTAAATATTTTCGATATTTCTTTAGTTTTCTTGTTGATTTGAGGGTCTTTTTAATTATTTATTCAAATTTATTTTATGCGTAATTTTTAAAAAAATCTTTGCATGTGAATGAACTCGTTTGTTTTAAATTTTTTGCTTATTTGTTTAAGCTTTAAGCGTTAATTTTAAAAATAAATATGAAAATTTATAAAGCAGAAAGAAATCTTTGTTATTAAACAGCTAAAAGAAACCCAAAAATATTTCTTTAATAATTTTTTAAGATTTTTTTCCTGTTTATTTTTAATGTTTTTATTAAGAAAACAAGCAAAACAAAAATGAGGACATTGTACTTAAAACTTAATGAAGATGAGAAGAAGAGTAAGAAGAAATTTGAAAGTAAGACGAAATGAAACAAAATAAAATAATGAAATTAAGAAGTTTAATTATTGAACTGAAATAAATCATTTTAATTGTCTAGATAAAAAAAGGCCAAAACATGTGTTTTGTTTTGTTTACTTTAAAGGAAAGTTTAAAAGAATTGTTATTAAGATATTATCAAATCTAAAGAAAAAAGCTCGTTTTCAGTTTAAATAGTTAAAAGCAAAACATAACACAACTCTGCAGGTTTGTGTTTGTTTAGCAGGGTTGGTATCATGGTGTTTATCATTATTATAACATCTTTTTTTATATGTTTTTTTCTTTTTGTTTTAAAGTAATTAAACTTTCTTTTAATTAAATTAACGTGCTTTAAACAGCGTTTAACTAACCTCTGGCGTCACACTTGAAATTGAAACATAAATGTAAATTTTCACTTTTAACAAAACAACATTTTTCTTTAATGTTTTTTTTTTTTTTGTAAATATTACATTACACTGCCATCAAGTAATTAACAATTTTCACTTTTTTTCTTTTTCTTTCTTGGCCATTAACTAATTTAAAATTTAACTAAAATCCTCTCTACTTAAAATGCAAAATAACCATTAATATTTAAAACTAATTATTAAAAAATTAAAATTACTTATTTGCTAAAGTCTAAAAGCTCTCTGCTTTTTATTCAAAAAACCCGCCATATTTTTCTATAATTTTCATTGATCTTTGTTTCTTTATACACATTTTGATTTATTTTCAGTTTTTTTTCGCAAAACAAAAATAAAAAAGACAGCAAAAAACTAATAAATATTTAATTGGCAAAATTTTGCAAAATTTTGAAGAAAAAAAAATTAAGAAACCTGTGCCAAGCAAAAACTAAAACCTTCAATGAAAATTAGTTGAGTTTTTTTTTTTTTTTTTTGAACAACTACCGACAAAATTAAAACAACAACAAAAACAAAAACGTGTCAGTTTGAATGTTAAAAGTTATTATAATCTCAAATAAAAATTGTTATTGTTTTATTTGCTCACATAATGATTGATTATGTGAGTTTATATAGAATAAGCAAAACAAAAGATTAAAAAAGTTTATTTTTTTTCAAAAACTAGATTTAAAACTGTAGATCAGTTAAGAAATTAAACAATTATTTAGACTAGAGATCAGTCTAGAGTTTAGACTAGAGATCAGTCTATAGTTTAGACTAGAGATCACTCTATAGTTTAGACTATATATTAGAGTGTAGTTTAGACTATAGATAAGGTTATAGATAAGACTATAGATCAGACTTCAGATCAGTTTAAAATAAAAATCTGAATGTAGATCATGCTATAACTAAATATGAAATTGCATATCAGTTTATAAATGAAACAACATATCAGACTATAGATCAGAATATAGATACGTTTGTAGATCAGACTATAGACAAGACTATAGATCAGACTTTAAATCAGAGTATAAATCATATTATATATGAGACTCATTGTAGATCAAACTTTATATCAGATCAAACTCTAGATCAGACAAGATTGTAGATCGTAATGTAGATCAGGCTATAATTAGATCTAGAACTAGATTTAAAACTATAGATCACTTTATAAATAAAGCAACAGATTAGACTATAGATCAGCATATAGATCAGACTATAGATTCGTTTGTAGATCAGACTCTAAATTATCAGATTATAATTTAAATCAGAGTATAGATCAGACGATATATGAGACTTCAGAACAGATTGTAGATCAAACTTAAGATCAGACTTTAGACTACAGGTCTGTTTCGACTGTATATCTGATCTACAAATAGATCTAGAACTATATATAAAACTATAGATCAGTTTGTAAATGCAACAACAGATCAGACTGTAGATCAGTATATATATCAGACTAAAGTTCAGTATATCTGAATATACAGATCGCCATATAGATCATACTATAAAACGAACTTAAGATCAGACTATAGATTAGATTGTGGATCAGACTATAGATCAAACTTTAGATCAGTCTACCTGACTGTTTCGACTATATATCTGAATGTAGATCAGCCTACAAATAGATCTAGAACTTGATTTAAAACTATAGATCAGTTAATAGTGAAACAACAGATCAAACTATATATCAGCATAAATATTAGACTAAAGTTCAGGTTATAGCAAGGATTGTAGATCAGACTATAGAGATAAGACTATAGATCAGACTTTATATCAAACTACAGGACGGTTTTGACTTTATATCTGAATGTACAGATCAGCATATAGATCAGACAGAAAGATCAGACTATAGATAAGATTGTGGATCAGACTATAGAACAGACTTTAGATCAGACAACAGGTCTGTTTCGACTGCATATCTGCATGTAGATCAGCCAATAAATAGATCTAGATCGAATAGATAAATGAGATAACAGATCAGACTACAGATCAGTATATAGATCAGACTATAAATCAGACTTGAGATCATACTATAAATCAGACTTTATATTAGATCAGAATATAGAACAGACTTAAGATCAAACTTTAGATCAGACTACAGGGCTGTTTCGTCTGTATATCTGGATGTAGATCAGTCTATAAAGATCAAATAGATAAATGAGATAACAGATCAAACTACAGATCAATATTTAGGTCAGACTAAAAATTAAACTTGAGATCTGTATAGACCACGCTATAAAGCAGGATTTAAATCAGACTATAAATCTGGTCATAGATGAGACTGTAGATCAGATAGAGACAAAACTACAATAGATTCTACATCGGTTAAATATTATATATCAGGCTGGATATCATGTTATAGAAGAGACTGTAGATCAGACTATAAATCAGTTTTTAGATCATTCAAAAGACCAGATAATCATAAAGTTTAAAGATTAGACTATAATTTCAAATACAGATCAGACTATACATCAGATTGCAGACCAGTTTTTAGACTCTTTCTTATAGAAGTTTGAATTATTTATTATTTTCTTCTTTCGTTACTTATAAACTTTCTTATTAATTTGTTAAAAAAGTATAAATTTCTTTATTTACATAACTGGTTGTTGGTATTTTAAGAAAATTATTACTATGACCTTTTTATTTCTAAATACACGGTTTTGAAAAATGACCTCTACTTCACACCATTTTTTAATATGTTGTTTTTAACTTTTATTATTTATTTATTTTAAACAAATCTCTCTTGTAATTACTTATTGCTCAGTATGTTGTTTTTTCTTATTATTATAAATTATATGGGAATTTTTTATTATTTATTTTAATGTTTAAACAACAACAACAACAGCAATATAAGCCACAAAATAGAAATTTATGTTAAACATTTTAAGACAAACAATAAATTCTTTATACTGGACACAAATATTTAGAACACAGAAAAGTTAAGCTTAAAAACTTTTTTAAAGCTTTTCCCCTAAATTTATGTTAATTTGATTTTGTTGTTGTTGTTTTTTGTATTTTTTTGTTATAGTTTTTTTGCTATCGCCGGTGGCTAATTATTAACTAGATAGTAGAAAAAAAAAGATTAAAATAAACATAAAAATTTGCAAAAACCGGTTGTATTTTTAACACAAAATTTAGAACACAATTTAAATTTTTAATCTCAGCATAAATTATTTTAATGAAAACATTTTAATTCTATTAATTTTCTATAAAAGAGAAATTAATGAAAGATTTATTGAAATAAAAAATCAATTTTTTTAAAGAATTTCAAAAAAAGTTTTTTTTTAATTTTTTTGTATAAAAAATTACTTTAAATCTACAAAACATATTTCTTAAATGATTCATTTGTTTTTGTTTTAAGATCATTGTATACGTTTACGTCTAGAATGTAAATGAAGTATTTCATTAAAAGTGAATTTACGAGTTTGTTTTTTGTTTTTAAGAATCTCTTGCATAAGATTTGCTGTTTATTTTCTTAGAATTATTACAATAACAATTGTCATGTTTATTAACAAACACACATACACACACAATTATAAATTGCAACTTTAACAACAACAACAACAAAAATAATTTAAATTCCTTTAAGTCACACACATACCGACCTAACCAACTTAATGCTAGTTTGTTTGCCAACAGAAAACGAAAGACTTAAGCAACATACTTGCTTTTGAGTGCTCTCGTACATAAAATAATTTATCTTTGAAAATCTATAAAAAACAACAAAACATTTCAAAATAAAACAGAAATTAAAAATGCAACTTTTGTAGTAAAGTAATAAGAACGTATATAATAGTAATAATAACTAATGATAGCAATAATATTTATAATCACAAAAGGTAAGGCAAAAAAGGTGTTATTTGTAAATGTTTAAAATTTATAAAATTTTATTTTGTTTAAACACCAAATCAATAATAAAATAATGACAAAAAAATTTAACACTTTTATTAAAAGAAACTGTTTTCATACAATAAAAAATGATTAATAATACAGTAAACTCACTACTGCTTGAAAGACAAATACATCCGGTTACGATGCTATGATCTAAATTATCTACTAGACTATAATCTAGTCTATAGTCTAGTCTATAGTCTAGTCTATAGTCTAGTCTATAGTCTAGTCTATAGTCTAGTCTATAGTCTAGTCTATAGTCTAGTCTATAGTCTAGTCTATAGTCTAGTCTATAGTCTAGTCTATAGTCTAGTCTATAGTCTAGTCTATAGTCTAGTCTATAGTCTAGTCTATAGTCTAGTCTATAGTCTAGTCAATAGTCTAGTCTATAGTCTAGTCCATAGTCTAGTCTATAGTCTAGCCTATAGTCTAAGCTTAAGTTTTGTCTATTGCATGATTTTTCTTTTAATCTATAGTTTGATAGAGTGATCTTATCTCTGCAGTCTGACCTGTTTTTGACGTTGATTTACCTGGCCTTTATCTAATCTCTTATTAGTTTGTAGTTTTTAAGTTATTATTATATAGTTGGGTTTATGTTGTAGTTTATTGTCTAGTCTTTTACTATATTTGTCCCACTTTTAATACCTTAATTTCATTATGTGTATTTGTATGTGCAAACTTATCTTTCGCCTTTGCTTGCCCCATATGACACATAATAAAAACTTAACTTTTTATTATTATTTGTTTAATGTTTATTTATCTTAAACCTGAACTGCAAAGTAATAATTTTACAATTTACGTTTTTGCAGCAATATTAAAAAAAGAAAAAACGTTCTAAGTAAGATAGAAAAAAACTAAACTTTATTAAGAACAAGGTAAACAGCATTGGTAAGAAATGTTTTAAGAAAAAAAGTTATTAACAAACTATAAAGCATATAAACTATAAAACAATTAATTAAGAAATTCTTCAAAACAGGTTTTCTTCGTTATAAACAAATATTTAAAATATGCCAAAAGAAAAGAAATTTTTTAAACGCCCTTTAGATAGATGAGAGAAAGATTGAATTAATATAAACTTGTTAGATGAACTTTTTAACCTTTTCGAAAGAATTTCATTAACCTGAAATTGTTACATGATTTTAAAGATTTAAAGTTAAATTGGTTATTTTATTAGTTTCATTTACATAATTGCTGTTCAAATTAAAGTTAAAAGAAATGTCTGATTTCTGAATGTAATTAACTGAAAGATGAAAGTCGCAGCAGGTTAAATTTTATTTAAAAGAAATATTTGAAAAAATAAACTAGTAATTTTATTAGTAGGTCAAGAACGGTCATGTGTAAGCCTACACAAATCAAGAGAATAGACAAATTACACTTAAGTGAAGGTATTTTTTACCAAAAAATTTTTCATTTTTCATCGTCAACATTTTTTTTAATAATTTCCCCAATAATTTTTATTTATTTAATTTCATTAACAACTATTACACACAATGTTAAACATTGTTTAAACAATTTCTTTCTCTTCAAGCGTTACAAACAGCAAAATGTTTTTTCTGCAAAAAATCAACGCAAACCCCGCAAAAACAAAAGACTTAAGCAACAAACTTTTAAAGCAAAATCATTCGAATAAAAAAACTTAAAGTAATCTGTCGGTGCGTGTTAATAATTGTCATGATAATCAACCTTGATAAAAAAAAAATTACAAAAAACAAATGCTTTTTTATTGTTTTTATAAAAACTGTAATAAAAATAATTTTTATTATTAAATTAAATTATTAACAAACTAAAGTATTCGGTAAAAACTTTAAAACTTTTTGTTTAAGAAATTATGCAATTAACAAATGATTTTTATCCGGATCTATAGTTTGATCAATAATCTAATCTACAAACTGATCTTTAGGCCGATGTCAGGTTTATTGCCTGTTTTGTAGTGTGAGCTATAATCTTATCTGCAGTTTGATCTTGAGTTTAATCTATAGTTTAATCTAAAGTCTGTAGACTTATCTATTGTCTTATATGTAGTCTGATCTATAGCTTGATCGAAAGTCTGATCTGTAGTTTGATCAATAGTCTGATCTATAGGCTGTTGTTTGATCTAAAGTCTGATCTAAAGTATGATCTGTAGTTTGATCAATAGTCTGATGTATAGTCAAATCTGTTGTCTGATCTATAGCTAGATGGAAAATCTGATCTATATTCTGATCTAAAGTCTGATCTGTAGTTTCATTAATAGTCTGATCTAAAGTCTAATTTAAAGTCTGATCTATAGTATGATAAATATTCTTATCTGTAGTTTGATCGAAAGTCTGATCTATATTCTGATCTAAAGTCTGATCTATAGTTTGATCAATAGTCTGATCTATAGTCTAATATTATGTATAGTCTGGTCTATAGTTTGCGCTGTTGTCTGATCAAGAATCTAATATACAATCTGTTATATTGTGTGGTGTGTAGCCTGATCTAATATCTTATCTTATATACATTCTAAACTATAATCTAATCTATAGTCTGATTTATAGTCTGATCAGTTGTTAAATCAACGCTCTGTGCAGTAGTCTCACCCAAAGACTGATCTATAGTCTAATTTATAGTCTGATATGTGGTCTGCTTGGTTGTGTAATTTGAAGTCTGATCTGTAGTTTAATCTGTAGTCTGATCTAAGGTCAGATCTGTAACCTAAGGTCAGATCTGTGTTTGATCCGTAGTCTAATCCCTGATCTAAAGTCTGCTCTATAGTCTAATATAAATTCTGATCTATAGTGTAAAATGCAATCTGATATACAGTCTGATCTGCAGTCTGATCTATAGTCTAATCTATAGCATAATCTATAGTATAATCTATAGTCTAATCTATAGTCTGATATGTAGTTTGATCGGTTATCTAATCTAAAGTCTTATCTAAAGTCTGACCTGTAGTCTGATCTGTATCAGATCTTTATGTGTTCTGAGTATAAAATATAGTCTGATCTGTATCTGATCTGTGTATTTATATATTTTGATCAATAATCTGATCTCTAGTCTGTTTTGTAGTCTGATCTGTAGTCTGATTTGTATTCTGATCTTTATCCTAATCTTCAGTCTGATTATAGCCTTAGATTTATTTTTATTTGTAGTATTATATAATATTCTATAATCTGATCTAGTGTGTGATCTAACATCAAATCTATAGTCTGCTCAACTGACTCATTAACTCAAAATTTCAAAATATTAAACTTTCATGTAAAAAATTCCCAATCCTTAGAGATATACATTTGTATATCCCTGAATACCATTTAAATTACCTACAAATACTGTTGCTATTCCCTACACAAAGTTAGCAAGACATCGACAAAGGTCTTAAAGAAAGATAAATTTTTTAACAATTTATTAAAATTTATTATTATTTTCTACAACTTAAACATTTAAAACTATACCCACCGCTTAACTTAACGTTGGCGTCAGTGTCAAATTGTTTTTGATTAGTTTAGGCTTCTTCTAAAGACACCTCAAAGAGCGCCAACCAACAATTTGGTTACTCATCCCTAACAGAAAACATAATCTAAGGTGTTGCAAAAAATGTTTTCTAAACAGCCCACTTTGTTAACTTGTTCTAGACATTTAAATGTCTGTCGGTTCTATCTTTCGGTCTGTCCTAGCAACTCTAAACTATAAGTATAGATTTCATGACTTTGCTATGCTTTGCAAAATATTTTATTTCTTATTTATTATAGACATAGATTTATAGTTGTAGTTTCATTACTTGACAAGAAATTCAATGGAATCAGTGAATTGTTTTTCTATTTATTTTTTTCTTTATAAAAAACAAGTTTGTTTTACTAATGAGTAAGAGTGATTTAAAATAAAAGTGAAAAATTCGTTATTATTCGTAAGGAATACTTAGGCTGGCCAAAAGACGTGCTAATGATTTAAAACAATAATTATGTCAGTCAGTTTGAAGTAAAAGAATTTCAAGAATTTTTTGTGAAATTTTCATGAAAAAAAAAGAAATGGACTAGACTATGGACTAGACTATGGACTAGACTATAGACTAGACTATAGACTAGACTATAGACTAGACTATAGACTAGACTATAGACTAGACTATAGACTAGACT
>NC_060953.1:5534605-5536614 GCF_022045245.1 Lucilia cuprina | reverse complement strand
AGAACTAGAACAGAACTAGAACAGAACTAGAACAGAACTAGAACAGAACTAGAACAGAACTAGAACAGAACTAGAACAGAACTAGAACAGAACTGGAACAGAACAAAAATAGAACTAAAATAGAACTAAAACAAAACTAAAACAAAACTAAAACAGAACTAGAACAGAACTAGAACAGATCTAGAACAGAACTAGAACAGAACTAGAACTGAACTAGAACTGAACTAGAACAGATCTAGAACAGAACTAGAACAGAACTAGAACAGAACTAGAACAGAACTACAACAGAACTAGAACAGAACTAGAACAGAACTACAACAGAACTAGAACAGAACTAGAACAGAACTAGAACAGAACTAGAACAGAACTAGAACAGAACTAGAACAGAACTAGAACAGAACTAGAACAGAACTAGAACAGAACTAGAACAGAACTAGAACAGAACTAGAGCAGAACTAGAACAGAACTAGAACAGAACTAGAACAGAACTAGAACCGAACTAGAACAGAACTAGAACAGAACTAGAACAGAACTAGAACAGAACTTGAACAGAATTAGAACTAAACTAGAACTGAACTTTAGACTAGAGAAGTCTATAGTTTAGACTATAATCTAAGCTAGAAATGAAATATACCTAGTCCATCTATTGTCTATACAATACTCGGAATATAGGCTTTACTATATTCAATCTAAAGTATAGTTGGCCTAAAGTCAAGGCTATAGACGATCTAAAATAGTTAAAATTTTTCAACTTTCAAAACATTTCTTTAAAAAAGTCTCTTCATAAAAATTTCCTCCAACTAATAGTTTTAAATTTTAAAAAATAATTTTTAAAACAACTTACCTTATAAACACCATCTACAAGTTTTGTTATTTCTTCCGATTCCATAATGCTGACAAATTTATTTTAGCCGCAAATTCCAATGATGATAGTATTTGTTTATAATATTAATGGATTTTTATTTACAAAATTAATGACTTTTAATAACTATAAGAAAAATATTATAATTATAAAAAATTTTTCTATTTTTCAAATTTTAGTTAACGATTGTTTAAGAAGAAAAAAAAACAAATTCACTTTCAGCTTTAAAGTTGCACTTTAAACACACACACACACACATACGAGCGATTTGTTTAAGAAATAATTTCACTTTCTAAAAGCCACACATTTTACTATGAAAAAATTATATCTTTTTTTATATTTTTAGTTGAAAACTGAACCGAGGGTTTAAACCGACACACAACAACAAAAAAAGCAAAAAGTTATATTGAAACATAAAAGAAAGAAATGTTTGTGTCTTAAGTCTTTCATATCTAGCGAGACATTGTCGACAAGAAATGTATGAATGAACAGTGTTTGTGTCTTAAGTTTTTCGTTTCATAAAACAACATGTGCTGCTGCAGCAAAAAACAATAAAGGCACTCGCTCTCTTATTGTTTGTATTCATAATAAAAAAAAATAATAACAACACAAATGATGACAACAATAAGCATAACATCAATGACTGCTGGCTATAGACCCGTTTAACTTGTTGTTTCATTTTTTTGTTGCCGCTGCTTACTTTCTTGTTACAAATAAAAGTAAAAATTTGTGTAGTAGTTATTGTTGTAGTTGTTGTTTGGAAAAAAGCTTCCTGTTTAAATGAGTAAAAGAAAATGTAAATGCAACGATTAACAGGCTTAATGGCCAGCAAAAGGTTACTGGATGTTTAAACAACAATCAACATACACACACATTTACACATTTACGCAGCTCTTTTGTGTATGAAAAATAACAACAAAAATATTAAGAATTTCAAAGAAAGCATTTCTTCTGTCTTAATTACTTGTTTAAAACAGGGTTGGATAATTCACAACTTTTTATGTATATTCCAAGTATAGTATAAAGCCTATATATAGTCTAGTCTAGTCTATAGTCTAGTCTATAGTCTAGTCTATAGTCTAGTCTATAGTCTAGTCTATAGTCTAGTCTATAGTCTAGTCTATAGTCTTGCCTATAGTCTAGTCTA
>NC_060953.1:5503397-5534505 GCF_022045245.1 Lucilia cuprina | reverse complement strand
TTCTGTTCTAGTTCTGTTCTAGTTCTGTTCTAGTTCTGTTCTAGTTCTGTTCTAGTTCTGTTCTAGTTCTGTTCTAGTTCTGTTCTCGTTCTGTTCTAGTTCAGTTCTGATTCAGTACGTTTTAAAAGTCACCTTTCAATGAAAAACTTTTATTGAAATTTCTTCCGGTATTATTTAAAAATCTTAATTCATTTTGAGGCAATAAACTCGTGTGAATATTTTTTCGTAAAATTTTGCAAAATCTTTTTTCAAATTATTTTATTTGTTTCTAAAATAATCATGCCCCAACACTAGCTATAAAACAAAAAATAAGCTGGTAATTTTCTTTTTTTTTTATACCAAAAAACACGTACCGCCAGCTGCAGTCAGCAACTTTAGAGAAACATTACATAATGTTGCTTGCAACAAATGGAAAATAATGTTAAAGCTCATGAAGATGCTGCTGTTGCTTGCTAGTGGTGATGATGATGATTTTCTTTTGAAATTATTTATTGTATTTTTTATTTAAAGTTTTTTTTCTTTGTTGGCAAATTTTCTTTATATACGTTTTTCAAAAGGCAAGTGTGTGTGTGTATTGTTATTGTTGGGTTGTTGTTGCAACTAACTATGATGATATATATTTATTTTTTTTTGCTGCTATTTAACTTGCAACATCTCGTGTTTCAATATTATGGTTTTTGCTGCTGCAGCAAATAATTGTTTTTGTTGTTGTTGTATGTGTTAACTTGTCATCAACTTTATTTTGAAAGTCTAGTTTTTCTGGGGTGTAACTTTTCATTTAATTTAATTTAATTCATTTGTTTTTGTTGTTGTTTTTGCTATTTGTGGCAGGTTTTTCTTTCTTTTCTGATATATTTATAACAGTTTTTTTTTGGTTAAACAGGTAGTTTAGAGTTTGAAATGTTTGTTGTTGTTGTTAATAGTAGTTTGTGATTTAATCGATTATCAATTTGTTTTGCCTTTATAAGGTCAAACATGACAAATGAAATGATTTTTAGCCACCTTAGGTGTTGTAATAATCAGTTTTAGGGGAAATTTTTTTTATTAAGTTTTCCTTAATTTGTTTTAATGTTTATAACGGGAAATGAATTTTCTTCGGCTGTTGTTTCTTTATTTGACTTAAAATAGTTAAATAATTTTTTATTTATCTTTGGTAATTAAATTTTTTATCATTAAATCTTTTTCTTTTTTTTTACTAAAGAAAATTTTTGTGTTTGTGTTTTCCTACAACAAAAATGTGTTAATTTTATACTTTTGCTTATACAATACTTGGTTTTCTTAGAAAAAATAGTTTGCTGCAAACGTGATTTTATGTGCCACCAAAAATTATTATTAAGCTTTTTACTAGTTGCCCATAAAATTACAATTTAGTTAAACTAGTTTACAATTATTTAATAATTTTTGTTTTAATAAATTAAGGAAAATTATAAAATATGGAAATATTTTCTAAAAGATAACTTTTTAGCCAAGAGAAATATTAAGTTCCTTAATAAAACAATATTAAAGAAACAAAGTCATAATTTAAGTTTACGTAGAACTTAGCAAGAAAATGATATAAATATTGCAGCTTTTTGAAAATCAAAGCTACAATTTAAACTTAAATATTAGATTCTAAGCTTAAAAGCTACAATTTAAGCTTAAATTGAAGTATAAAGAATCTAGCCTTAGTAGTTTAAACGCGAGTTTAAATTACGTATAATTAAAGCTTTAAAAGCTTATCAACATACAAGAAAAAGCTTTGGTTAAAAGCTAAATGAAAAATATAAAAAGACCTGCTGCTGAAGCTTAGTTGGGTGTGGATAAGTTCCTATTAAAAAACTTTCATTTAAAACTTTGTTACATAAAAAGTCTTACTTTTAAAAGATTTTGTTTATAACATATAATTAGAACTAAGTAAAATAAATAATTAAAGCTTAATTGGTCGTATAAATAAACCTGATTATAAAAATCTGTATCCATATTTTTAAAGCTACAATTTAATTTTAGGTATAAAGAGACTTATGTTTTAATGTGAGTTTAAAATATGTCTAATTAAAGTTTGGTAGGAGATGAGAAAAAGTTTTCGTTTAAAGCTTAATTAAGAATTTAAAAAGACCTGCAGCTAAAGCTTAGTTGGGTGTGGATACATTCTTTTTAAGAACTTTCATATAAAGCTTAATTGAAAGCATAAAAAGTGTTACTTAGAACTATGTAAGATAAATAATTATTATTAAATATTAATTGGTCGAATAAATGAACCTGATTAGAAGAATACAAATTATTTGTAAAGCTACAATTTAAGCTTAATTTTAAGTATAAAGAAACTTATGCTAGAAGTTTAAAAGCGTGTTTAAAATATATCTAATTAAAGCTTAGATTTAAAGCTTTAAAAAGTCTTACTTTTAAAGTTTAGTAGAAGGTGAGAGAAAGCATGTGTACAAAGCTTAATTAAGAATATAAAAAGACCTGCAGCTGAAGCTTAGTTGGGTGTGGAAAAGGTCCTATTAAAAGACTTTTATTTATAGCTTAATATTACAGCTTAATGGGTGGGAAAAAAGCTTTAGTTTATAACATATAAATTGGCATACTATTGGTGCTTAATTCGAAGCCCTAAAATTCGTTTGTTTAAGGTTCCGTAGGGAAAACAAAAGAACTTTAATTTAAAGCTTAATTGAAAGTATAGAAAGTTTCTTAATGAAAGCTTAAACTGAGTTAGAAAAGAACTTAATAGAAAGTGCAGTGAAATGCAGCTCAAGCTTAATTGAAGTAAAAAATCTATGAAGCTTTCAAATGAAGTTGCAATTTTGAATATTAAAGCTTAAATGGAAATAAAATCTTTTTGTGATTGTGGACAAAGAACGTAATTGAGTTAAAAGATTGAAAGTATAGCAGGTCTTCCCAATGAAGTTGTAAACTGAAATATAAAAGCTTTAGTGTAAGTAAAAAATAATATTGCAATTGCACTTTAATTGGCGACAGAGAAATAATGACAATTGGAAGTGTAAAGTGACAGTTTTCTAATGAATTTTTATATGATAATAAAGCTCTATTGGCTACGAGTATAAAATCAACAACCCTGAAAGCTTGTTTAAGATAATAAAAACGTGAGTTTTTTGTGCATAAAAGGGAATTTATATTAAGCTTAATATTTACTACAATTAACGTTTATTACAGCATTTCTTCTACTAGTAATTGTAGATGAGTCAAAATTTATTTTTTTTAGTTTAAGTACAACAAATATTTAACACTCACATGCTAATAAACCAAATAAATTGTTTATATGTGTTCAAATTCGATATTTATAAAACAACAAAAGCTTTTTCACTAAAAAATTTATGACACTTGATAAAAATATTTAAAAATTTTTGAAAATACCAAACACCTACACTTCACAAAACAGATAAAATATTTAAAAGATTAATACTCATATTACTATTTAAACAATTAAATGTTTATAATTATTTTCAAAAAAACTTGTGAAGTTTAACAGGAGATTGGCAAAAAAGCACCACATTGTGATTACATTACAAATAAAGAGTTTTATTGTTATTTATAACAGCTTTCAACATTTCATGTCATTTACTATTTTTAATTTAATTTTTATTCTTTTATTTAAATGCCAAACCTTTTTTTATTATCTTTAAATTATATTACATAAAGACAATTCCTTTTACTCTATTAGTGGCTGCTTTTAAGGGGTTAATTTGTTTTACTTAAATGATGTCATTTTCTTGGTAATTTGTTGTTTTCGTAAATAATAAAATAAAAACTGAAATATTTCTTGCTTAATTAACATTTAAAAATCTGTACATTTTTCTAACAAAAAAAACACAATTGTTTTATTTGTTGTTGTTATTTTTTGTTCTACGGGCTTTTAAAATTTAATTGATATTTTTGCCGACTTTAATGAATCATTGTTAAAATGTTGTTAATAATAAACAAAAATTTATGACAAAAAAATATAACTAATTACTTAATAAATTCTTTAGATTTATAGAAATAAGTTTGACTTGGCTAAAAGCTCTAATAGTTAATATTTTCCAGCTTTAAATTAAGTTTCAATCTTAGTCATTTTTATAAATTTTTTTCAACTAGCAATCTTTCTCTGCTCTGAATTAAGCTTCTAACACAACACTTCGTATGTTTCTAATTAAGCTGTTATATTTCGAATTAAGCTAAATTGGAAAGCTTTAATTTTATACATTCAATCGTTGTCCTTTCTTTTAAGCTAAATTAAGCTTTTCTTTAAAGACTTTGCATACTTCTAATTGAGCTTTTTTAAACCTAGTTAAATGTCATAGAAAATCTTTAATCTTAGATTAAGCTTATTGGAAAGCTTTAATTTTATACATTTAATTGTTGCCCTTTCCTTTAGCCTCAATTAAGCTTTTTTTGAAAGACTTTTCATACTTCTTATTGAGCTTTTTATATTCTTAATATAATGCCTTTTATTTTCATAATTAAGCCTTAATTATAGATATTTTTTTTAGCTTTAATTAATTTAAATGCTTGGTAATAAAGAGCTTTTTATAACTAAGTTTAAGTAGTAGGTTGTCATGTAAAGCTTTGTTATAAGATTATGTAAAACTTTAGCCAACTCATTAAGCTTTAATCGTACATAATTTCTTAGGCTTAAATTAGTTTAATAACTTGAAAGAGCTTTTTTATTACTAAGTTTTATTTGTCGATTTGTTAGTAGATCATATAAAGCTTTGGCCTCCCGATTAAGCTTTAATCTTAGATAATTAGTTAAAAAGGTTGGAAATGAAGGATTTTTTATAACTAAGCTTTAAGCTTTAATATATAATTTCTATGTGTTTTTTTCTTAGAATTAGCCTTAAATTAAGCTTTTATTTAAAGCTAATTTTATATTTTAATTAAAAGCTCTTTGGAGAATATTTTTATTCTTAAAATTAAGCTTCAAGTGTTGATCTTTGATCTCAAATTTGATCTCACATTTAGGATTTATTTTAAGCTTAATTTAAGGTAAACATTTAGGATTTATTTTAAGCTTAATTTGAGATAAACCTTAAGCTTTTTTTAAACTTAATTTGACAAATTTAAGTTTTAGCAGTAAATCGTGTTCCATTTTAAATTAACTATTAATTTAAGCTTTTCCTACATTTATTTCATAAATCAATTTAAGCTTTATTTTTAGAACTTTTAAAAGAACACATTAAGCTTTTAAGCTTTGGTCTCAAGTAAAATTAATTTGAGTTAGAACTTAAGCTTTTATAACATAGATCAAATTAAGCTAAATTTTATACAAGATTTTCTAGACCATTTTAAGCTTTTATTGGCACTAAAAACTTTTCCAAACTAAAGCTTTAAGCTTAAATATTTCAAAACCCATTCGGCGTTAAACAAATTCTTCTTTGAACAACTTTTAACAACTGATATGAGTCTCTAATGAATAGTTTTTATTTTAACTTCGAGTTAAATCTAAGAAATTCTATACATTTGTTTTTGTTTACATTTAAAGTTATTTTCCATTGAAACTAATTTTTAAAGATTTTGAAAAATAAATAAACTTGAAGTACATACGTTTCTATTCAGATTATTATGTTTCAAAAATAATGAGAATCGTTGTTTACATATCAAGGCGTGGGAATCAATTCATTATACATAAATTACTCAACTCAAATTAGTTGTGATTTACAGATGATTTCAAGGTCATTTACTTCCAACAGTTCATTACATTACAAATACTTAGAGACATTAATGTTTTGTTTATCAACTTAATATTTGTTGCGTTTGTCAGTTAGTTTTTTTTTCTATGAAAAGTTTAATGTTTGTTTTTTTAATATTATATTTTTTTTCTTTATTGCAATTAAACAAATCGTGACTGTAATCATGATGAGGTTATCATTACAAAGTGTTAACAAAATATTTGAAAAAATAAACATTCAAATTTTGTGTTTATATGAAAACTTTTTTCCTCTCTAAATGGGGAAGTAATAATGGAAGAAGGTTTTTTGATTTGTAGAAAATATAGTTTCATTATAATGATGTCAGTAAATGTTTAGAATAGAAATTAGCTTAATTTAGTTTACAAGGAGTGAGATGAAAGAAAGCTTAATTACTGATAAAAGCTTTGGATTAAAGATAAAGCTGGATTTGGTTTTAGTTTAAAGCCGTTTTGCTAACTTAGTTATTGCTATAACAAGATCTTTAATCAAAATTTAATTTGAACTTTAAAGAGCTCTACAATTAAAGCTTATATTGGAAGAAATCATAGATACACTACTAAAGCTTTAATTAAAGCTTAAAAATATCTCGAAAATAAGCTTTAATTGGAGTTAAAAAAGACTTTGAAAAAAAGAAAAACTTAAGTATATAAAATGTAAAAAACGAAAGCTTAATAAAAAGTAAAAAAATAATCTATAATTAAAGCTTAATTTAAAAGCTTTTATTGCAAGCAATCATAGGTATACTATGTAAGCTTTAATTTAAGTTTTAAAATGTTTATAAATAATTAAGTTAAAATTTAATTAAAAATTACTAAAGAAGTAAGACAAAAGTATAGAATATAGATACGAAAGCTTTATTAATGAGCACTACAAAAGGCTAAGGTAAAAGCTTAATTAAGAATACAGAAACATCTCCGCTTAAAGCTTAATAGATCAATAATGGTAGCTTAATTTCAGGCTATAAAAGTTCTACGATTCAAGCTTTCTACAGATCAAAGCTTATTTTAAAATAAAACTTTTTACTAAACTGGAAGCTTAATTGTGATTAAAGCTTATTTAGAAAAGCATAATAAGCTTAATTAAGAATACTAAAACTTGGCGGCTTAATTTCGGAGTATAAAAGCTTTCTAGAGATTGTTATTAGTTACACGATTAAAGCTTAATTTAAAGAAAACTTTATTACAAAACTGTGAACAGTTTTTTTTGAAAAGAACAATTTTCTATTTAACTAAACCTAAACTGTTATCTCTTTGCTAAATACCGAAATGTCAAGACAATGACTAGACTAAACAATAATTTAAAAATAAATTTCCGTTACAAAAGCTCTAAACTTATGTTAAGTGGAAACTATAAATGAATTAACACATATTTCTAGAATATACAAAAGTAAATCGCGTGTCATTTAAAAAATAACAAAAAAATGTTTTATGAACAAGACAACATAAATATTTTTTTTAATAAGCAAAAAAACAGAGCTTTTAAAATGTTAAACATAAAATGGAACAGAATTTGTAAAATAGATTAGCAAATTACTAAAGTGATTTAAATTGAAAAAAAAACATAAATGTAAATATATGAAATTTAAAAAAAAAAAACATTAAAGAAACCTTATAACTGCTTAATAGAAGGTTTAAAAAAAGGGAATCTTTTTTTTTTTTTGAAATAAAAATATGTTGCAAATTAAGGTGTGTTTGGGAATTAGAATATTAAAATAAAAATACAATGAAATTCTTTGTTAAATCAACAAACTGACAGCTAAACAGACAGCCGACTTAGGGAAAGACAGACAGACAGACGTTCCAGCTAACATACCGGCAAAGGGCATGTTTTCCTTTAAGCATTTTTTTCTAACCACAATAAAATCATCATCATCACCATAAAAAACATTATTATAAACATAACTTCATTATTACATTATTTTTTCCTGATGAGGAATTTATTAAAAGAACAAGTTGCTGTTTTAGTTGAAAGGTTTCCTTTCGTAAGCCACAAACCATGACTGTCCACCATGTCTGCATTAACAAACTAACAGTTAGTAGTAAAGTAAAAGAACCTAAATTGTTTAGTAGTTTTTTTTTTATTGCATAAAACAATTGGCTTTAGTTATTTAAAAAAAAAACTCTTTTTTCCCCATTTTTTCCATTTCCTTAAATGGTTTAAAGAGTTTTTTATTTTCAGTTTGCTTTTAAGTCCAAGTAGTTTTATTGTTTGCTTTGGAAGTTTACTGTTTCTGCCATAACTGACCAAAATGTAGGCTAATGTTTTTTTTTTTCTTCTTCTTCTCTATTGTTGTTGTCTATATTGTATTTTTTTAATGTTTGAAATGCAATAAAAACAAATTGCAATTAGAACGTCAGGCAGCTAATCAAAAGTAAAAAAATATTGAATTGAATTTGATTTAGGTGATTAGTTAAAAAGCTTTGCGCAAAAAAAATGCTTAAAGCTTTAATAGAAATTTGAGCTTATGATTCAAGCTTGGCGCCACAAAGAGACCAACTTTCGAAGCTTTATGCAAGGTACTTAAAGAAACTATTTAACATTTACTTCGATTAATAGCTTAAAAGCTTAAATAAATTCAAATTTAAGCTTACTTTCCTACCAACTACTAATGTAGCTTTATTTAATAGAAAGCTTATATTAAAGCCTTATAAAGACTTTAAACAGATGTAGGAATGCAGCTTAATTTGTACTATGATTGAGGCATTATTGAGACCACAAACACAAGTACCATTAAAGCATAACTGGGACAACAAACAAATCTACATTTGAAGCTTAATTCGAACTATAAGCAGATCCAATATTCAAGCTCAATTGGATCCTATTTATAATAAATATGAAGAGGTCTTATAGGGACTATAAATTGCAAAGCCATCACTATTTCTAAAAAAGATAACACAAACAACAACAACCATCACCCACATAAACGTATGATAAATTTTATTATTGTACTTGCTTCTTTATAAGGACCACAGCAGAGTAAGAACAACACGTTACGGAGGATACTGTCATCATATAAGGGAACATTTTGGTACTTTTTCGTTCCAAAAAAAAGGTACTTTTTGAATTTTCTACAATACTGAACCTAGAAACATGACATTAAGCATGTAAAGTCCAGATTAAGTGAGATCCTTTGGAACTTCTCCGGTTTTCAAAAGGTACACGAAGTTGAGCGTGTAGAGACAGAAAAAAAAGAGAACCTATTAAAGGGGATTTTTTGACACTTTTTCATTCATAAAAAGGTACTACCTTTAAGATCAGTCCTAGTTTAGCTTTAGTTAAGTTCTAGATTTGTTCTAGTTCTGTTCTAGTTCTGTTCTAGTTCTGTTCTAGTTCTGTTCTAGTTCTGTTCTAGTTCTGTTCTAGTTCTGTTCTAGTTCTGTTCTAGTTCTGTTCTAGTTCTGTTCTAGTTCTGTTCTAGTTCTGTTCTAGTTCTGTTCTAGTTCTGTTCTAGTTCTGTTCTAGTTCTGTTCTAGTTCTGTTCTAGTTCTGTTCTAGTTCTGTTCTAGTTCTATTCTAGTTCTGTCATAGTTCTGTTCTAGTTCTATCATAGTTCTGTTCTAGTTCTGTTCTAGTTCTATTCTTGTTCTGTCATAGTTCTGTTCTTGTTCTGTTCTCGCTTTTCGACTGCAGTCTTTTAGCCGCTTATCGCGAACTGCCTGAATTATATTTTAAAAAGTACTTTCATGCTTGGCTGGATAAGGGAAACCCTATCTATCTGTAGTTTTTTTACCTCTTTGCTTTAAGTTTGACACATAAATTAAGCTGGTAAATAATACAAATAGAAAAAAATATTTAACCAATTTAGCTTTTGCAAGCAACATCTTATCCATAGGTACTATATTCATAAATACAATGAGAAAAGTATGCTGGTACTTTTTTCTTTTTTTTCAAATTTTTTTGTTTAGTCGAAAAGAATGCGTTTTGTAGTTAAATGATTGTTTGTTAAAAAAGCACAAATTGTTGTGGTTTTGTTGAGAAAAAAGGTGTGTAACGCTAACGCAACTGTATGCATGTATACGACGACACAGCAAAAAGTTTTGTTGTTAAGTTCGTAGCTTAAGTCTTTTGTTTAGTTTAGATTATAGAACAAATGTTAAGGTCGAATTCATTAGTAGAATAGGCTTAAGGAATTTTATGACAAGTTTGTAAATAACTAAAAAAAATTGCATTTCTTTGTTATTTTTAATAATAATTTTTAATTAATTTTTTTTTATTTTTCTGTTAATTTTAGAACATCTTAGAGAAATTCAATCCCGGTGCCCGTCAATTAATCTCAGCTGGCAAGGGTTATCTAAAGTCATTACATGGTGAGTGAGATCATTGATTTAGAAAAAAAGAATTTATTTATAAATAAATCTGATCTGTTGATTATACAAAAACTATTATTAAATTTATTTATATATTTTTTTTATTATTTTAATTTTATCTAACAAAAATTTTTCATGCAAATTGCAGGTGCTGCAACATCAGCTCGTTTATTTAATGAAGCATTGGCTAAAATTGCCATGAATGCTCAACACAGTGGAACCGGCGATATTGGTAAGTTGGGATTTATTAAGTTTGTCTGGTTTAAAAATAAGTTTTTTAAAGGCAATTATGCTTGTTTTTTTATTAATAATAATGTTTGTAGGTTAAATTTGTTTTTATTATGAAACTTGTTTTTACACAAATTGTTTTGTTTAATTTTATTATTAATAATTGATAAACGCAAAAAAATGTTTCTTTTAAAATATTTTTATTTTTTGTTTTATTTTTAAGGAGCGGCTTTGCTAAATGTTGTTAGTGTTTATAAGGAAATACAAGAACAGCAAATGAATATTGTAAGTATTTTTGTTTTTTTAATTAATTTTAATTGATTATATGTTTAACTAAACATATAACATTTCCGTATGTCACTAAGCTATTGCCAATAATGAAATAATATTTTAGAAATTTTGTGCAAATTTTGAAGATCACATGTATTTGAGTTAAAGATCAGTTCTAATTTGTCCTTTTTTAGTAGTAAATCACATCTTATTTCAATGTAGATCAGTTTTAGTTCAGTCGAAGATCACTTTTACTTCAGTTGAAGATCACTTCTACTTCAGTTGAAGATCAGTTCTACTTTGTACATTAGTAAAGTAGACTTAAGTTAAATATTAATTGTACTTTACTTACAGACATTTTCTAGTTTAGTTGTAGATCAGTTCTAATTGTGTTGATTATATAAGTTCTTTTTAAGTAAAATAGCTCTCTTTCAGTTGAAGATCACTTCAATTTTCTTTGTAGATCAGTTCTAGTTTAGTTGTAGATCTGTCCTATTATAAACATAGATCAGATCCCAATATAATTTAGGTCACTTCTAGTTCAGTTGTATATTAGTTTCATTTCATTTATAGATCAGTTTGGTTCTGTTATATATCAATTCTAGTTTAGTTGGAAATCAGCTCTACTTTAGCCGTAAATTTTGTCTAGTTTAGTCGTAGTCCTACTTCAGTTGTAGATCAGTTTTATTCCAGTCATATATCTGGTTTAGTTCAGTTTTGTACCTGTTTAAATTAAACTGAAGATCAGTTTTAGTCATGTTGTAGATCGTCAAGTTGTAGATCAGTTCTACATATGTTTCTGTGCAGTTGTAGGTCGGTATGAGTTTAGTTTAGATCAGATCTCTTTCAATTGTAGATCAGTTAAAGGTTGGTTTTATTGCATTCATTGATCAGTTATAGTTTCAATGTGTATAATATCTAGTTCAGTTGATGATCAATTGAAGCTTTGTTGTAGATCAGTTTAAATTCTACTTTAATTTAAAAACAGTTTGGTTGAAAAGCAGTTCTACTTCAATTGAAGATCAGTTTCTCATCAAATAATTTCAGTCCTAGATCACTTCCATCTAATTTTAGATCACTTCTATTCCAGTTGTAGATCGTTTTAGTTTAGTTTTAGATCACTTTAAATATAATTTTAAATCAGATCAGTTTTAGTTCAGTTGAAGATCATTTCTACTTCAGTTAAGAGTCACTTCTAGTTTAATTGAAAATCACCTCTACTTCAGTTTAAGATCACTTACAATTCAGTTTTTCTAGTTTTTATTAAAATCGGATATTTCCTTTATTTTTTCTAGTTAAAAGCCTTTTATGTGGATTTGCTAGTGCCATTAGAAACAAATTTGGAAAAAGACACAAAAGTAGTGCAACATGAACAAAAGAAATTCATGCAACAGCATAAAGTGCGCATGGAATCGTATCACAAGGCGGTGACTACCATGAAAAAACAGCGCAAGAAAAAAGCTAGTCCAGAGAATACCGAAAAAGAATTAAGAGTAAGTGAGAAAGAAATCATTTACAACAAAAAAACTAATAAAAAAACATTTCTCTCTAAAGACCCTACAAATTTTGGAAGATCAAAAGAAAAAATTGGATGCCTTCTGTGAACAAAGTTATAAAAATGTAAGTTTTTACATAAAAACAAAACTATAAAGAATGAAAATATGATTTTTTATTTTTCTCAGGCCATGACTCAAGAACGTCGCCGCTATGGTTTCGTTTTGGAACGTCAATGTTCGATAGCAAAACATTGGATGGCTTATCATACAACTGGCAAAAGCGTAATTGATAATCATTTGGAAAATTGGCAAGAAATTGCTGCATCACGTGAGATTTTACCCACTACGGTATATGATGGTAATTCAATGCTAGTAGGCAATAAAAGATTGGTAAGTAAATATGGCTAAATTAACATACATATACACACAAGTATTATGCAAGGCATGTGTATGGATGTTTGTGTATAATCATGGTATTTTGTAAAAATTTAAATTTTTTTGTTTCTTTATTATCTTCTTAGGAACGTCTAAAAGATTCTGATGATTCACACGCTTCAAATCAATCGAATCAATTGAAAAAATCCCGTAGTGTTGATGCACCATTCGGTGATATGAGGACATTGCATGAAAACAATATACCACCATTTACACAAAATTCTTTGCCACGTGCCAAATCGGATTTTAATTTAAATAGTTCCGGTTCGAATTCAACAACAACTGTTATAGGTAAGTGTTCTAGTTCAGTTCTAGTTCTAGTTCTGTTTTAGTTTTGTTCTAGTTTTGTTCTAGTTCTGTTCTAGTTCTGTTCTAGTTCTGTTCTAGTTCTGTTCTAGTTCTGTTCTAGTTCTGTTCTAGTTCTGTTCTAGTTCTGTTCTAGTTCTGTTCTAGTTCTGTTCTAGTTCTGTTCTGTTCTAGTTCTGTTCTAGTTCTAATTGATCTGTAATCAACAAAAGTCCAAATGTAATTAAAATATTTACCTTCTTTCCAGCTAATGATCATTCCGACCACGGCCATTGGGATCAACGTACCGTTGTCAAAGCCCTCTACGCCTACATGCCTTCGGGAGAAAATCAATTGCCTTTCGAAGAAGGTGATCGTATAGCATTGGTGGGTGGCAAAGCTAAAGGCTGGCAGTTTGGAGAAAATTTACGTACACAAATGTTTGGTTGGTTCCCGGTGGCCTATACTAATGCTGATCTAATTGCCGATAATAAAATGATTAAAATGGAAAGAGAACGTCCCGAAAGATCCAACGATCGTTATGAGAATATGCATTACGAAAGGCAGAGTGGAGGAGGAATGCGTAATAGTTATCATGAGAATTACAATGATATGGATAATCAACAAGAAATGGAAAGTGATTCAACTTATCGTAGGGATCGACATGAGGAAGCATCGCCAACGAGAATGTTTGGAGATACTTATAGAAATCAAAAGAAGGTATGGAAGGGTGTTATTATATCTTTAGCTGTTGTTTTATTTTGTTGTCTTTTTTTAGTATCGACCTTCATCGTCGGGTAATCCTAGGCCGGGACCACCTCCCACTTTACCGGCACCAGTGCCTTCGGCTCAATCATCAGCACGTATGCTCAATTCTTCCCAGAGTTTTTGTGCTCCCAATGGCAGCCAGTCAGCCATTGAAAGACGCAACAAAAAACTGCTGAATGGCAATCAAATAACACATGTGAGTTTATGAAAATCCCTTTAAACCCCTTTATCCGAATTAGGGAATTGTGCGGTTTTCTAATTAAAGAATCGTTTATTTTTAACACGACAGCAATCGTCCATGAATCAATTGAAACCAGCGGCCGCTGCCAAAACCTCTTTGCACAGTAGCAATGATAGTGGTTTCGCCAATGAACCACCACCCCAACCGGAGGTGGACTATTCAGATGAGGAGCAAACTAGTCGTGTGCCCATACGGTAGGTAGAGTTATTATTTAAGGATTGGTTTGTTTTGTGTTAATAACCCCTTTCTCATTGAAGCTACTAATTACTTTAGAGTTTTCTTTGGTTTCTTTTTGTTTTAATTTGCCATTTTTTCTGTTCTTTTTTGTGTTTATTTTCATATTTTTTGGAACATTTTTTATGTGTTTTCATTGCTCCCTTTATAAAATGCTAAAAACCTTAAAAACTCCTTTAAAACTTTGAAACGCTTGAACTGTAGACGTCGCGCCGATACCAATACCCATATATCCACCAATCGCGAGATAGCTTCTTGGACTTTGAATCGTAATTTCCGCAGTAGTGTAGATAGCCAGATAGATGACAAAAGTCTTAAGACTTTAAATCGTAATTCCGCTAAAATGCGTTACGATTTGATAGCCAGTGATGATGAAATACTCCAGGCCTCCTCGGGTGGTATTAAACGTACAAAATCTTTTTGGAAATTTGGAGGCGGAAGACATGATGATATCTTGGCGGGCATGTCTTTATGGCAGCACCGCGACTTGGTGGCCGCTCCCAATATGGAGGAGTTAAGGGATGAGGGTTATCGTACTACCAGCAGTAAAATGGAAAGTGAACGAGAAATGGAGGGTAATGAGACTTTGAATAAGAGCAATTCCAATAATTCCACTTCTTCACAAGAGAAACATGATAAACATTTGGTGGAACAGGGAAGAGGACGTAAGGATAGTGTCACCAGTTTGGAAATGTATGATGAGGATGAAAATATTTATGGTTTAACGCCTATAGTCAGAGAATCCATGCCCATGCGCAGTAATAATAACAATTTTACCCCCAAATCCAGAATGAAGATCATGAAAACTATAGAGATAGATATAGAAAATCCCACGGAGTCGGAACGTTTAAGTACCATAAAACGGAATCAAAAAGAGTATCAAAAAGAATACCGGGAAAGTACTCTAAATCGTAATTCCATAATGGAAAATAAAAAACAAAATTCTTTGGGAAATCGAGGACAAAATTCGAATCACAAAAAGTCCTATGATATTCCAAAGAATACTCACAATATGGGCCAAAATAAAAATATGAATGGAGCCGCCCCTAATCGTACTAATAAACAAACGGAAATGTTTCCCTCTACCGAAAGTGAGGCGGGAGAAAGTGAATTGGATAATGGCACTTTAAAAATGAGTGATGTTAATAATTTTTTCGACAACAATGGCAATAGTGGCGGAATCATAATGAAGACCGTTAAACGGAAAGATATTTTAAAGCAATACTATACCAGTGAGGATGATTCGGATGATCCGGAAATCAAATCGACCAGTTCAGATCCCTATGATTGTATTGTGATCAATGATCATTTGGTAAGAAGAGATGAAAAGCAGAGAAGGGCTCTACAAATGCAGGAACATCAAATGGAATTTCAAACTTTTAGATCATCCACCTCTAATACGAATCTACAGCAAAATGGCAAAAATATGAACATGAATACAAACACGAAAAAGAAATCAGAAAGAAGAGAACCTAGTGAACGCAGAGGCGGTGCTGAACAGGATCAAGAAAGATCACGTTCTTCCAAATCCTATGAACATCACCAACAACAACAACAGCAGCAGCAACAGGAACAAATGCGTTATCAAGATTCAACTTTAACTCGACAATCTAATTCCTCTCTTAACACCCCCACAGCCACCATATTGCCCCGTACCCGACTAATGAAATCTTCCAATATGTCCAGCATGACTTTGGAAAGAAATACAAACTCACAATCCCAACAGAAATCTTTAAGTGATCGTGATAAACATTATGGTAAAACTTATGGACCCTGGTATGATTTCTGGGATCAACAGGATCAGCAGCAACAAATGCAACAGCAACAACAAAATAAAAATAAAATGAAATAGTTTTAATGGAAAACAAGTTGAAACGGGAAATTTAACTCCACTCTCCACTTTTTCTTACGGGAGAAGAAATTGTTTAAAAGAAATCAAGAAAACAAGGAAGAGGAAGTTAAATTCGTAAAATCTTATAAAAAAGAAATGGATTTTTTTGTAAAAAATCTACAAATTGTAAAAAAGTCTTGTTTTAAATGTAAATTATAATAGAAAAAAGTCATTTTTAAAAAGAAAAGCAGATAAAAGGTTCAAAATCTGGTAAAAAATTACAACCATACCACGATTTATAACGATCACAACAAATCGTTAATGAAAACAAAGATATTAATCGAGGAATTACTGTAAATAAGCAAAAAACAACTCTGTTTTTCTTTTTCAACAAGAAAAACGCAGTTGTTTGCTTTGTTTACATAACACCACAGCTGGGAGTTATTCATTTTTATTAAAATAACTTAACGATTTCATATATTAAAAACAATGTTTTTTTCAAATTTCTGATGTAAATAACAAACAAGCATATGTTTTAAGTTTCTTAATTTAACTTAATATTTCATATTCATGATATTTTGTCATTATTTTTTATTATTTAAAGCGTTTTTTTTTATTATTGAACCCCCACAAAACCTTTTTAAATCGTATTTCAAACTGTTTTTCTTTTATTCTTTTTTTATAGCCAGGGTGGTGCCTATCGTAATAGATTTATAGATTTTTAGTTAATCCAAAATATTTTATTATATAAAAAAATTAAATTTTAAAAAATTTTAAGCTAAATTTTTGTTTTTCCATTCCCAAATGCTAAAAAAATTTGCTATATAGTTTATTTTAAGTTTTATTATTGTATATAAGTTTTTTTTTTCTGATGAAAATATGAATATATTTTTATAAATTTAATATTCTATTATATTCTTGTTAAATAATAACAGAGCTTCCCAATTCGCCACGGTGAAATTGCGTCATACAACCACAAATGATCGTTCGGCTCCTATGATTTATAGATGTATAAATAAGTGAAATTAAAAAAAGTGAAATTATAAAAAAACTTAAAATATATTTTATTTTGTAAGCTTCTTTTTTTGTGTTTTTATATATGCATATAAATATTAGTTATAAGGTTTTTTTAAACAAAATATTAAGTTTTAATGTTTAAATGTGTTTTTAAATACTTTTTAAATAAAGTTCAATATTTTTTTTCTTTAAACGGTTGTTTAATCGCTAAAAATTAGAAAAACAAGGTAAGAAATAACTAAAATATATATAAAATTATTTTCTGCAGATAGTTTTTGTAAAATTCAAGCAAAAACTTGTTAAAATGTTAAAATTTAATAGATTGTGGAATTTTTTAAAATCTATATTTTGTGAAGAGTTTCGTTTAAAACAGCTGATCGCAAAAGTTAAACATAAACCGAAGAATAAGTGTAAATAATCATATAATTCTGTTTTTGCTTTTAACAAGGAATTTATCAACAGATCTAGAACAGAACTAGAACAGAAATAGAACTAGAACAGAACTAGAAATGAACTAGAACACGACTAGACCTGAACTAGAACAAAACTAGAACAGAACTAGATCAGAACAAGAAAAGAACTAGAACAAGACTAGAACTGAACTTGAACAGTACTAGAACAAATGTTTAACGTACTTTTTGAAATACAATTCAAATTAATAAAAACGTTGCAATTACCTATATTATTCCTAAATAACAACTCTGCTTTTAAACAGTCAAATTTTTTCATTCCATACACATATGTTAACATTTCTCTGTGAATACTTGTCTTGAAAAAGAGCAAGCTGATATAACAAAACAAAAAAACTAAAACAGCTGACGTGCCCTGACACAAAAATTGAAAAAAGCCGGCTAAAAAGTTATTTTTAATTGTTCTTAACAATATAAATAAATTAAACAAATTAAAATAGTTTTAAATAAAATAATTAAAACACAATGCAGACATATATATGGCCTATATTATTGCCATTATTATTTCTGGCCTATTCATTGCCTCTCTTTCTACGAGTCTATGCCACCACTCAAATGGTCATAGATGAGGAGTTTCATTTGAGACAAGGACTACATTTTTGTAATAAAAGATTCGAAGTGGTAGGTGGTAAACTAAATGAAAACAAATAATTTAATAAATTAATTATAACTAATTAAATTTTAGTGGGATTCTAAAATCACCACCTTCCCTGGTCTGTACTTATTCTCCTTGGTATTAAATCCTTTGGATTTTTGTTCGGTATTGGGTTTAAGATTGATTTCTTTGGCCGCTGCCGCATTAAATGTTGTTTTACTATATAAAATCAGACGCCGTAATTTGGATAATATACAGTCGTCGTTAGCCGCCCTAGATGCTTTCACCATAGCCGCTCTACCTCCCTTATATTTCTTTTCACATCTTTACTACACCGACACATTGTCCCTGACTGCTGTCTTAATGTTTTATATGTACTGGCAAAAGGAACAGCATTTACAGGCCTCCGTTTATGGTATGATATTTGTGTTGTAGTTAAGTTTGAAATGATTTTCTAATGGAAATGGAATTTTGTAGCTGCCGCTAGTGTACTTATGCGCCAGACTAATGTTGTTTGGCTAGGCATGGCCTTTGGCACCACCGCTTTGGATGTTTTAACCAAAAATTATGCAGAATTTAAACGTATCAAGGCACAGGAGGTTAATCTATATAAACCTAAGGTAAGTTAGAGATTTTTATACAAAATTAAGGCAATTAGAAGCCTTTTTCTGACACTATTTAAGAAGGTAGAGATTTTTGAAGGAAATTCGAGGTATATCAAAGTTTAGCTTCTTTTGTTTCAAGGAACCAATTGACAAGTCTTCTATACAAAAATTGATTAGTTTTAAATCTTATGTTTGCGTTTGGGACAGTTTTTTCAAAAAAAGAGTTGATCACAGACGACCCTTCTCTTTTGAAATTCCTAATGCTTTCATTCATCTTTTTAGGTCCTACTGGAAATTGTCAGTAATTTTAAACTTCTACTGAAGTGCATTTGGCATATTCTGAAGAAATGCTCTTTCTATATGATTATAATACTGCCCTTCATAGGTTTTGTTTATCTCAATGGTTCCATAGTATTAGGAGATAAAAGGGCTCATGAAGCTACCATTCATGTACCACAGGTATTTTAAATTTGTTTTACAAAGAATCAAAAATTATAATATTTATTACCTTTTTAACAGTTATTTTACTTCTCGCTATTCTGCCTAATATTTGCGGTCTCCAATATCATCTGCCAATTACGTTCCACTCTACAATGGCTGTTAAAAGAAAAACTTGTATTCATCTTTTTTACCGGCGTCTTTATGCTTATAGTCAAATGGAATACTTTAGTTCATCCCTATCTATTGGCCGATAATCGTCATTATATTTTCTATATATGGCATCGTTTTTATCAACGTTATTCGTGGTTCCGTTATGCCATGTGTCCCGTTTATGTTTTAGCCTTAATGTTTCTACAACAGGGCATTAAGCATTTACGTTTTTCATTTAAATTAATGTTTTGGTTGGCCCTATTTTTGGTTTTATGCTTTCAACGTTTATTGGAGATACGTTATTTTCTAATACCTTTTGTTTTATTCCGTTTAAATACGCGTCCAAATCCTAAAAATCGTTTTGCTCAATGGTTGGAACTAGGTTTCTATGTGGTTCTAAATGCCTTGACATTTTATATATTCTTTACCAAGGAAATTAAATGGAAAGATTTTAAGGAACCCCAGAGGATTATATGGTAAAGGTGGATAATAATGGTAATAGAATGTTTATGTTTTTTTACTCTATAAAAGACTTAATATGCATTATTTAATAATAAATATATTTATGTCATTACAGAATTAAAAAGAAAAAGCTGTGAGTTGACATTTTTTGCTTGTAGAAATGCAGTGGTTTTTAGTAGAACAAGGATGTTGAGTGTTTTGGCAGAGTTTGGATGCAATATCTAAGGTAAATATGAACCTTTTTTTAAAAACCCCAGTAAAATGAAATAAAAAGAAAATATGTCTTGATGAATGAATATAAAAAGGTGACATAGAGTTGTAGCTTTATAATAAAGTTAAAGACCAAAGTGTAAGAGATTGTATTATAGTCTGCAAAAAATGTTGTTTGTTGAGCAGGGTTGGCAAAATTGGAACAATTGTAGTTTTTTTTTTGGTACAATTAAATCTTTAAAAGTACATTCGTATACCGATAACCCATTTTATACAATTTCAATTTTTATTTCCTTATTGAAATAATAGTTTAAAATTATACTTTTAACACAAAGTTCAAAGAACTACCGACTTCGATCAAATTTTTTATAATTTTCAAAAGATGAAATTTTCAATTCTTCTTTATATTCTATAATATTGTAAAGAATCTTGAAAGAAATTACAACCAGACAAGCAGGAATAACATCTAATCTATAGACTAGTCTATTGTCTAGTTTATAAACTACTCTAGTCCATAAAGAGACAATGGAAATCTTTGAAATAGTATTAAAGTTTAGTTAGTTTAGTTTAAAAGGATTGTTTACCAAAAAGGTATACATCAACTCGGAGACCCAGGAGGGTCCATTGTGATTCCCTTTAAGAAGAAACAAGAAAAATAAAAAGAAAGAAGATAGAAAAGCCGCAGAGATAAGTTTGAAATTATTGAATTCCTATTCTAATAGAAAAAGAATGTTGATAGTATTGGAAGGGAATTCTACGAGGTCCGTCGCCTAAATAGCCAATCCACTCCCCTGACAAAATCTAGAATGTCGCTTATACTACACCTAGCTATATCTCTTAAATCATCATCATCATGTTGTTTCTTGCCATTTCCGTTTCCGATTCTGTGCACCAGGACAGTCACACAAAATATGTTCTATTGTCTCTAGCTACTCTTCGTCCTCACACAACCTACAAAACTCCTGTGTGTTAAAAGACCCAATTACCCAAAAAGGCGCCTATTGCGCAGTGACAGGTTATCACTCTTATAAGAATTCTAATACTTCTCCTGTCCAATCCTAATAGTGTTTTGGTTGCGTTGACATTCAACCTCGGCCATAAGGCTTTGAATACCCTGCAATCCATCCTCCTATGCCAGGATTAGTTGGAGGAGTTCCTGAATTTGTCGGAGATTAACCTATAGTAGTAGAAGATAGGAGGTTTCACCGACCTAACTCCAGATCTATTCCTTGTCTGGCAAGTTCATTTGCGATCTCTATATTACAGTGCCCAGGAAACCAACACAACCTGATTTTATATATCCCTGATAGATCGTGGATAGCATCCCTGCAGTTGCTTACTAATCTGGTATGAACTGCATGACATTTTAGGGCCTTAAGTGCCCTGTAATAGTATTAAAACTAGTATATATACTAGTTTATTGTCTAGTTTATAGAGAATAGCCTATTGCCTAGTCAATGGACTAGGACTTGCTTGAATTTAAAAATTCCATTTGCCATCCCTGTTGTTGAGTAAAAAATTTTCTCTCTAAAACTACTGTGAGATTAAAAGACTACAGTTTCGATTTGAATTGAAGTATTTTATAAAATTATAATAAAACAAAGAAATTTTGGCAATTGTTTATTAGTTATTTTAAAATTCTTACAAATCATTGTTGAAAAAAAACACTTCCACTTAGTAAAGGTTTCAGTAGTTTGCATAAATTACTTTAATATTTAAAACTTTGTATGAAATATTGAATATATTTACGCTGTACTTGAACTAATAACACATTAAACTATTTCATTTCAACAAACAATCCTTTTTTGCAACACATATAAACATACAACCACTTCACACTTTCTTCTAGCTATTGCATGTAATACCCAAAGTATATAAATATATAATACCCAAAGTATATAAATATACTTTGGTAATACCTATACCGTTATTTTGGTATGCAATTGAAAATCATTTAAAAACTTGAAATCTAAAAAAAAAATACAAAATGCAAAAATTAGTTTACTACTAAAAAGAAAAATCATAACTTTTGAGTGACAGCTTAAAATACAAGTATAGATGTAATAATATAAAGGTTGATTTATAAACTATATAACAATAAAAATCAAGTGCAATATAATAGGCCCATGTCAATATTGAATAATATATTCCAACAAATATGTAAATGAAAATTAAATAAAGAAAAGTGGGTGTGAAAGTTATGAATTGAAAAAAAAAAATAAAACGAAATGCAACGGAAATAAATTGTTAGAAAGTTAACATGTTTAAGTAAGAAATGTGCAAGCAATTACTCTTATAACATAGGCTAAAGACAGCGGACGTTTGGAAACAACGAATACAAAAAAAGAAAGGATTTAATTAAAACTATTTAAATGGCTGCACAATTTAAGCAACTTGGTGGTACTCCTATAACTCCAGAATTGGCAGTGGTAAGTTTTTCTTATATTCCAACAAAACAAATCTAAACTAATTTTGTATATTTTAAAAAGGAACTAAGACAATTAGTTTTTGGCACCTCAGCCATACCTATGCGAGCAGAATGGACTCATACTCCCTTTACTTTTGCCTCAGCAAAAGAAGAATTTGCCTATGGCTTAAGATCTCCACGTAATGCTACTCGCGGTTTGTTATCAGTGGTTCAGGGTTTTATTTTAAAACATTTACTATTTGGTCGCAAATCCTCTAGAAGTGCTGCCATGGCAGAGTAATAACATTATATATAAATCTAAAAACTCTTATTACATAACTGTTTTTATCTCCTCTACCAGTCCTCTACAACCCTCTCTCGATATGCAACGTGAATCTTTATTCTTGGCTTTATTGGAAATTTTACGTTCTATAGCGGATAAATCAAAAGTTATTATAGTTTTACCTTCACCCGTTGATGAGTGTTTTGTGGAACATAGTGCCACCTATTTTCATGATGGCATAACTGAAAAGGTTAAACATTCTTTTTTTAAATTCTAGAAAGTTATGTAACTTTAATTTTGTTATATTATAGCTTTACATTTTCCATTTAAATCCCAATGAGGAATTGGAATTTTTTCTTAAACGTTATTTTAAAATTGTAAGTATTTTGTTTTTTTAAGGAACATTTTTTTAAAATTGTTTTGAATTTAATTGAAAAATATTTTATTTACTTGCAGTTTACTGAAGAAGATGCTCCTGGTACTTTATTGTTTTTATATAGTGCCGTTTTGACACGCACTATGGGCAAGTAAGTTTAAGATTGTAATTTTTCTTGCCAAGAAGTATTTCTTATAGAAAAGTGTCTTGCTTAGTTTTTTTTATAGAAAAGTGTCTTGCTTAGACAGTATTCTTATAGAATAGTGTCTTGCTTAAACAGTTTTCTTATAGAAATGTATCTTGCTTAGACAGTTTTCTTAGAGAAAAGTGTCTTGCTTAGACAGTTTTCTTATATAAAAGTGTCTTGCCTAGAGAGTTTTCTTATAGAAAAGTTTCTTGCTTAGACAGTTTTCTTATAGAAAAGTGCCTTGCGTAGGCGGTTCTCCTATAGAAAAGTGTCTTGCGTAGGCAGTTTCCTTATAGAAAAGTGCCTTGCCTAGACTGTCATATAGAAAAACGTCTTGCCTAGACTGTCCTCATAAAGAAAAACGTCTTGCCTGGTAGTTTTCTTTTAGAAAAGTGTATTTTCTAGACAGTTTCTTGCGTAGGCGGTTCTCCTATAGAAAAGTGTCTTGCGTAGGCAGTTTCCTTATAGAAAAGTGCCTTGCCTAGACTGTCCTCATATAGAAAAACGTCTTGCCTAGACTGTCCTCATAAAGAAAAACGTCTTGCCTGGTAGTTTTCTTTTAGAAAAGTGTATTTTCTAGACAGTTTCTTGCGTAGGCAGTTTTCTTATAGAAAAGTGTCATGCCAAGAAAATAATTAAATCTTTTGCCTATTTTCAAGGGTACGCAGTGATCTCGATTCTACTAAAATTGTCCCCCTAACCATGAGCAACAATGAGGAAGGTTCTCTAATGATAGTAACACTTTTACTTACTGGACGTGCCACGCCCTACATACACAACGGTGTTATAAATGTAGGCGATGAAAATAGTTATGTAAGTAATGAGAGAAAAATTTTGTATTTTAGTTTTTAAACAGATTTCTTTAAGGCCTCTCCCCAATATGGTATTTTAAAACGCTGTGCTATTGGTTTACTACTGTGGGAGAATGAAAGTGGTCAGCTTAATTCTGCAGTGGCACGTCAACCAGGTTCACGTCTGAAGACACCTAATTATCCCATATGGATAACTCTATGTGCTGGACATTATGGTGTCATGTTTAATAAAAATCCTGAACTTTTGCGTAATTATCATGCTGAATCACGTTTTGATTTGTATTATTATAGTTGCTCGGGTCGTGAAATAGCCATGACTATTGATAATCGTGTTTACAACGAACAGGCGGCTGGTATGTTAGAGAATCAACAATCTTCTTCGGAAAATACTTCTATTACGGCAAGACCTTCGAAAGAGGAAAATTTCTCTAAGGATGAATCATCGGCGGCTAAGGATGAGACGACAGTTAATACGCCTCTACAGAAATTGGTGCATACTAAATGGGAAGAGGCTCAAATTAAGTTTCATGTTCAACCCTCCATGTTGAGTTATTTGTTTAGTACTCAGCAGTAAGAGGTTTGAAGTTGTTGTAGAGCATAGAGAGTTTTTGAAGAGAGGGTTATAATAAGAGCTTAAAAGTGCTATTAGTTTTCTAAGGCTGCGTTAAAGGGCAGTGCTTAATGCTTAAGCTTTTGTTTCTGTTTAATTAAAAATAATGCAATAAAATCTTTTATAAGCTTTTAAAATACTTAACTATATTGAAATTATTTTGTTTTTTAGGGTCAGTTAAAGTTTTTCCTAATTTTAATCTTAAATTTTATTAAAACACTTTTATTTTTTAATTTTTTATTATTGTTTGTTATTGATTTTTCAATATCATAAAAATGTAGTAAAAGTTTTGTTGTATTTTATGTTATTACGATATTTGTTAATAATTTTTACAATTTATTTTATATAAATTTTATTATTTTAAATATTCTTTATTAAAGTTTAAGTTTTATAAGAATAATTATTTAAATACTAACTAAAAAATTAGTGTAATTTAGTAGTAAAATGTTAATTTAGTAATTTTTTAGTTTAGTAATTTAAAATATTTTCAAATAATTTAAATAGTTTTGAGTTTCTTTTTTAGAGATTTAAAAAAAATCTTAAAATATTTACAGATATTTTAAAGAGCTGGTAGTCAAATGTTCTTCTTCGTTTTACATAAACAGATACTTAATTAGTTTTCCAAATGTTACAGCCTTTCTAACGCATCCATAGATTCCAACTTTGTTGTAATTCAATCCCCGGCTGCATTAAAGTTTATCAAGAAGTTTATCAAGGGTTGGCAGTGTCACTTGGACTTTGCATTTCTAGTTTTAAAGTGTTAAACAACATCTTTGGAATTCAAACATTCCATTTATGTTACATTTTAAACTCCGTCCGGACTCAGTAAAGTATTCCGAACAGCAGACTTTCGGCCGGAGTTTGCTAATAACAGATCTATTGAATATTTAAGTTTTAAGCTTTCCGAAATAACTCTTTCATTCGTTTTGCATAAAAAATCCTTTAAAAGTTTCTTAAGTCTACAGGCCTTTCTGCCAACTACATAGATTCCAATTGTGTTGAAACCTTGTCTTCTTTTTTGTCAAACTTTTGCAAGGAATCACTGGCTTTTTGAAAATTTAATAAATTCTAATAATATACTAATCAAAACCTCGTTATTCCAGATTTTAAGTGTTAAATGGCTTCATTGTAATTAATAGTTTCCGTTTATGTTAAATTTTAAACTCCGGCCAAACTTAAGAACATATACTGTGCAGCAGACCTTTGGCAGGAGGCAGAAGATACAAATTTTACAAAATGTTGGAAAAAATGAATAATGTTTAAACAATTAAAACATATTTTGTTAAAAACAAGTGACCAGAATGTCTAGAAAATATCCACATAGTTAATTTGTATAGATTGCATGTGTAAATGTCCTTGAAAATGAATTCCAGAGAATAAATGTTAGGACAACTGACAAAATTTCAGTGACACAATAATGTTTTTTAATTAAAATAAATATTTTCCTTAGTTTTCAATACCTAGACTAGACTAGAAACATCCTTAGCTTATATTTATACATAATCCAAGCGAAAATGTTCTTGAAATTAAGTTCCAAAAGAAAATTTTTCGAAAATTTGCAATGAAATTGTGACAACATTAAATTTTACAACATAATGTATATGAATCTTGAAAATTTATTTTCATACAAATCGTGGAACTTCCCAGGACTTTATTTATCTAAAAACCTGCTAAAAAAGTCCTTTAAATTTAACTCTAAAAGACATATTTTTGCAAAATCCAAACAGTGTTTACATTTTATATATTACTATAATTTAATAAAGCCCCAAAGTATGCTTTAAAAATAATTCATATTAATTTGACACATAAATGGTAATGCAGTTCTAATTAACCGCTGAACATTTTGCATGACATTTTTGCTTTTATCGAGATTTATTTTATAGGTTTATATTCCAGTAAACAAATGGGCGTGGCATATATTTTTTTTACGAATAAAAAATACAATTTCTGCTTTATATTTCTGCAAAATTTTAGCTTAAAATCTTTAAAAACAACGAAGCTGTAGCGTATTAAACTTAAGTATTTAAGTGCCAAAAGTGGGCGAAATTGTCCAAATCACTGCATTATGTTTTCGTTAATAACTCGGTTGCTATAAGAGATATCAAAATAATTTTTGAACCACAGGAAAAAGCAGAAATTCTGCTTTACTATGGTTATAATTTTGGCTAAAAATGCCACGCCCACTTTGAACTATGCTCCATTAACTTCAAAGTCATGTATACATAAGAAAAAAGGGGCGTGGCAATTTTTTTCCGCTAAAACTGAAAAATTCAGTTTTGTCTACAACCCTATACGAAATTTCACTCAAAAATCTTTAAAGACTTAAAAGTTATAAAGCCTTAAAGTTAAGGTTGTAGAACCCAAAATTTTTTGATTGCAAAAAAGTTGAACCAAAAAATTTTGGTCAAACACCAGGCCAACAGAACCTGGTAGCAAGTAAATTTCCTTATCTGTTTTTTGGTTTTTCACTAATAACTTTAAATCTATTACATATTTTAAAGAAATTCTTTTTGAGGATGATAGATTGGAATATGAGCTATCGGATGGCTGTAATTTTAACGCCCACTGCCACGCCCCTTTTTGTTAAAATAGCTTTAAACAACTAAAACTTGAATAACTTGGCAAGTAAAAAGGCTATCAAAATAATTTTTTCTTTAGTGAAGAGTTCAATTCCTATTCTATGTTTGTGGAAAATTTCATCCCAAACGCTTTAAAATTAGCGAAGCTATAGCTTTCTCATCTTTGGTTAGTAAATGCCAAAAATGGGCGGAAATTTATGAAAAAATGGTTTGGTTTTTTGTTAATATCTCATTAAATATAAGAGATATCAATATGATTTTTTCACTGCAGGAAAGAATGGAAATTAAGCATCACCGTGATTATACTTTAGGCTTAAAGTGCCACGCCCACTTTAAGCAAAGCTCCATTTATTTTATAGGTTTATATTTCAGTGCTAAAAAGGGCGTGGCATGTATTTTCTTTACGAATAGCAAGTACAATTCGTGCTTTATATTTGTGTGAAATTTCAGCTCAAAATCTTTAAAAACAACGAAGCTGTGGCGTATTAAACTTTAGTATTTAAGTGCCAAAAGTGGACGAAATTGTCCAAATCACTGCATTATGTTTTCGTTAATAACTCGTTTGTTATAAGAGATACCGAAATCATTTTTGAACCATAGAAAAGAGCAGAAATTCTGCTTTACTACGGTTATAATTTTAGCTAAAAATGCCACGCCCACTTTGAACTATGCTCCATTAACTTCAAAGTCATGTATACATAAGAAAAAAGGGGCGTGGCAATTTTTTTCACTAAAACTAAAAAATTCAGTTCTGTCTACAACCCTATACGAAATTTCACTCAAAAATCTTTAAAGACTTACAGTCTTATGCAAAAAAAAAACCTTATTATGACCTTAAAGTGTACATTAGTTAACAACGACTTTTAGCTTAATAATCCATTATTAAAAAAGTATATGCAAAAACAGTATTAAACTTTAGTATTTAAGTGCCAAAAGTGGGCGAAATTGTCCTAATCACTGTTTTATGTTTTTGTTAATAACTCGGTTGCTATAAGAGATACCGATGCCACTCCCACTTTGAACTATGCTCCATTAACTTCAAAGTCATATATTCATAAAAAAGGCGATTTATCCACTGCCACGCGCCCTCTTTTTGTCCTAAAATCATATAATATCAACAACTCATATAAAAATTATACGTTTAAGTGTTAAAAATGAATCAGTTTAATAACTATTTGACAACTAGCTCTTGTTTATTTAATTTAAAACTTAAGTACATTAAAAAATAATTAGAAATAATTATAAAATTTTTGTTTTAATAGAATTAAAATTAGAAGAAATGTAATTTATACTTAAAAATTAAAAAAAAAATAAACTAAAAATGCATATTGTGTAAATAATTTAAATTAAATTATAATAAAATTTAGTTTGAAATACTAATTTTTAACTAAAACGTTTAAATTTTTAGCAAATTTAATTGTAATACTAATAAAATAAAAAGTTCTTGTAAAATAATTATTATTTTAACTGAATTAACATTAATCATACGCCTAGTGCAACGTCATATTAAAATTAACTTAAATTTCTTTTTAAATAATAATAAAATCAATTTTAAAATTTTAATTAATAAAACTAAAATCTTATTTTTTATGTCTTTTTTTCATTAATGTCTTTTTTCATTATTTTAAAAAAATGATTGTATCTCTTCTTCATCTTCATCATCATCACGTCTTGCTAGCTAAATACGTATTTTTTTTTAAACTTTAGTTTAATTATAAATATTTACATGTTATTTTAATTAGTTAATAATAATTATTAATTAATTATATATATACAATATTTAATATTTGTTTAATATGTTTTATGTTATATTTTTAATAAAGCTTACACTTTGTGCTTAAATATTTCTTTATTTACTTTTCATACAAATATGTTTTTTTATTTTATTTTTATATTTTTACCTGGTTTTTATATTTGGAAACAAAAATGTTTGTTTGGTTTTCATATTTTACTTTCTTTGGTTTTATAATATTCTTAGTAAAGTTGTTGTTAATAATTTTAAATTTATTGTAAAAGTTTTTTCTATATGTTTCTTACTTATTTACTAGTGTCTTTGTTAAGTCTATTAAATATTTAACTTTTTTTGGGGGGGCATCTTATGTAAATTATTAAATAATTTAATTTTAAAGTTAATGTCTTACTAGCATTTTTTCTAATAGCATTAAATTTGAATCACCATATTTGGTCGCATTTACAATTTCTGCAGGATTATTCTTTTTGGTTTGTGTGTGCCAAGTTAAAATCTGAAAAAAGAAAACAAAAAATAATTAGCAAATTTGATATGTAACTCTAAATAAATAACAAAATAGCCAAAACTGAACTGAAAATATACTAAAACTGAACTAGAACTGTATTAGATATGACGTAGAACCAAACTAGAACTAGAACAGAATTAGAACAGAACTAGAACTAAACTAGAACTGAACTAGAACTGAACTAGAACTAGAACTGAACTAGAACTGAACTAGAACTGAACTAGAACTGAACTAGAACTGAACTAGAAATGAACTAGAACTGAACTAGAACTAAACTAGAACTGAACTAGAACTGAACTAGAACTGAACTAGAACTGAACTAGAACTGAACTAGAACTGAACTAGAACTGAACTAGAACTGAACTAGAACTGAACTAGAACTGAATTAGAAATAGTCTAGTCTATAGTCTAGTCTATAGCCTAGTCTATAGTCTAGTCTATAGTCTAGTATATAGTCTAGTCTATAGAGTCGTATATAATCTAGTCTAGTCCAGTCTAGTCTATAGAGTCGTACATAATCTAGTCTTTATTCTAGTCTAAGGTCTTGTCTATGGTCTGGTCTATAGTCTAGTCTATAGTCTAGGCTATAATTTAGTTTAAAGTCTAGTCTATAGCCAAGTCTAGTCCAGTCTAATCTAACCTAATCTATAATCTAGTCTATATTCTAGTCTAAAGCCTAGTCCATAGTCTTGTATATAGTCTAGTCTATAATCTAATTTATGGTCAAGTCTAAAGTCTAGTCAATTCTCTATTCTATAGCCAAGTATGTATTTAAGTCTACAATCTAATCCATAGTCTAGTATATAGTTTAGTCTATAGACGATAGTAAAAATAAAACCATAAGCTCACCTCTGTACAATTACTGGCCAATAGCTCTATTTCTGTATTATTTAAAGGAGCTAAACTCTTTAGGAAACCATCCTCCTCATAGCCCGTCTTAAAGGGCATCTTGGCATTGGGGCGATCATGTAAGAACTTCACACTCACTGCAAAGCCAGCCATATCGACGGGATATTTACGTCCACCAATCCAGCCGTCATAGAAACCCGTCAGTTTACCAGCCTTAACAATAGGACTACTAACACCAAATTTAGTAACTAAACCTACCGGCCACATTGAAACCTTTTTGGTATAGCGCATCTATAAAAAGAAGGAATTACTCTTTTAGATGTTACCAATATAAAATCGTAACCAAATCTAACCTGTTCAAAGATATTAATATCATAAGTATTATCATCATCGGCAAAGTAAAACACACCCTCGGTAGCATTTTCTCTCAACCATTGGAGGCCACGATTACGATTTGAAACACCTCTCGGTTTAGCCTTGGCTTTTTTATATTCATCAGGCATGGGAGCTGTAATATATATAGAATATTATTGGAATTCTTATACATTTATATGATTAACCCTAACTTACCCAAGAAATACTCATAAGGCACTCCAATTCTATTTAATATTTGTATAACATTATCCGATGTCCGATTGGCATCTTCTATAACCAACCACAGCAGATTGACGACATGTTTGAGTGTGTAACCCAAACGTGTTAGTTCAGCCAATTGTTCTGGACGGCGATATGTGGGTGTGATTATATACAGTGGAGGCTATAAATTATAAATTTTATTAAAGGAAATTTATTTATTAATTTATGTATTTAAATATTTAATTAAAAATATATAAAATAGTTAGCACCAGTTATAGAGTAATAAAAAAATACACACATTATGCAAAAAAACAAAAAACGATAAAAATTTAAGTTAAAATAATAAAACTATGTGCCAAGTATTGTTTAAAACATGCAATCTGTAACACGTAATGTAAAGTATTAAAAATCATAATAAAATTAAAATAAATTAAAGTTACAAAAAAAAAAAAAAAAAAAA
>NC_060953.1:5477445-5503387 GCF_022045245.1 Lucilia cuprina | reverse complement strand
AAAAAAAAAAAAAAAAAAAAAAATAGCAAAAGAATGCTTAAGATTTCTCATAAATCTCATAAATCAAAAATAACCTAAATTTTCCATAACAAAAATTTCCATAAAATATACAACAATTGTTTCTATAAATACACTGTAGATTATATATAATCTAGATTTTATATATAGAACTGAACTGGAACTGAACTAGAACTGAACTAGAAATAAACTAGAACTGAACTAGAACAGAGCTAGAACAGAACTAGAACTGAACTTGAACTGTACTAGAACTGAACTAGAACTGAACTAGAACTGAACTAGAACTGAACTAGAACTGAACTAGAACTGAACTAGAACTGAACTAGAACTGAACTAGAACTGAACTAGAACTGAACTAAAACTGAACTAGAACTGAACTAGAACCGAACTAGAACTTAACTAGAACTGAACTAGAACTGAACTAGAACTGAACTAGAACTGAACTAGAACTAAACTAGAATTGAACTAGAACTGAACTAGAACCGAACTAGAACCGAACTAGAACTGAACTAGAACTGAAGTAGAACTGAACTAGAACTGAACTAGAACTGAACTAGAACTGAACTAGAACTAGAACTGAACTAGAACTGAACTAGAACTGAAATAGAACTGAACTAGAACTGAACTAGAACTGAACTAGAACTGAACTAGAACTGAACTAGAACTGAACTAGAACTGAACTAGAACTGAACTAGAACTGAACTAGAACTGAACTAGAACTGAACTAGAACTGAACTAGAACTGAACTAGAAACGAACTAGAACTGAACTAGAACTGAACTAGAACTGAACTAGAACTGAACTAGAACTGAACTGAACTAGAACTGAACTAGAACTGAACTAGAACTGAACTAGAACTGAACTAGACCTGAACTAGAACTGAACTAGAACTGAACTAGAACTGAACTAGAACTGAACTAGAACTGAACCAGAACTGAACTAGAACTCTATAGCCAATACTATGAACACTCTATAGTGTGAACTATAGCCATATAGTAGTTAGGGCAATACTCGATCTATACATACTGTTGTTGTGATCAAATAAATTTTGGTAGTTTTTAATATACGTAACTTTTATCTTAAGTGCTTGACTTTTGTTATTAGTATTAAATACATTTAATACAAAATTAATATTCATGTCAAATAAATATTTTTTTGTATTGATAACAATACATTTGTCAAACACATATGTTATTTATTTAATTAAATAAATAACAAATACTTATGTTTAATCATAGAAAAGTATAAAAAAATCCCATCAATAGAAAATATGATAATTTATAAATGAATTTTTTCATACATGCAAAAATGTATAGAAAAAAAGAAAAAAGGAAAGAAGAGATTTATAAATTAAATAACAAAAAAGAAAAAAAAAATAAATAGCTATAAACATGTATTCAACCCATATTTAGTTTGATAATACTACTAAATTACTAAAAGGTATTTATAACTGAAAAAAAATAAATAAAACTAGATCATAGATCATGTAGGTGCTTGAAAAAAAAAATCACAAAAAAAAACCAACAAATGATAAAAATGATACATGTTACAGAAATTACTGAATGGATTGAGTACGCAATTTTCAAATTAAATGCATGCAACACAAAGTGCAGCAAGCTCTTTTGTCAAATTTAATTGAACATAAAATAAAACCGGAGAAGTACAAAAAAAGTGTAACTGATGCAAAGCATGCATGATATATGTATGTATCACAGTTTGTGCAAATTGCAGATATATTTTTTTTATATATTTTTCCACTTTATATATTTTTTATTATTATTTTATTTAAAAAGTGTGATAATAGAACATGAATTTTTAATGGGAATAAATAATGTAACGTAACGACATGTACTCGTATTATTATGTCTTTGCTATTGCTACTTTAAACGATAAAAATTAATACAAGGACGAAGTTTATTTTATTTTTGTTTGTAAATTAGTCATAGAATTAAGGTTATAGAATTAGAGAGAGATTTATGTAAATTGTTTATAATGGACATAAACAGTGACATATATTTGTGCTAGACTAGTCAGACTAGAGTATAGACTATAGTACAGACTATAGCAAAGACTATAGTAAATCTATTGAGCAAAATATTGTCAGTCTATTGTGCAGACTATCGTTAGCCAATAGTCCAGACTGTAGTCTGTCTATAGTCCAGAACATAGTCAGTCTGTAGTCCAGACTAGAACTGAAATAGTTCTAGAACTAGAACTGAACTAGAACTGAACTAGAACTGAACTAGAACTGAACTAGAAATGAACTAGAACTGAACTAGAACTGAACTAGAACTGAACTAGAACTGAACTAGAACTGAACTAGAACTGAACTAGAACTGAAGTCGCTAGTCCAGACTATAGTCAGTCTCTAGTCCAGACTATAGTCAGTCTATAGTCCAGACTATAGTCAGTCTATAGTCCAAACTACAGTTAGTCTATAGTCCAGACTATAGTCAGTCTATAGTCCAGACTATAGTCAGTCCATAGTCCAGACTATAGTCCAGACTATAGTCAGTCTATAGTCCAGACTATAGTCCAGATTATAGTCCAGACTATAGTCCAGACTATAGTCCAGACTATGGTCCAGACTATAGTCAGTCTATAGTCCAGATTATAGTCCAGATTATAGTCCAGACTATAGTCCAGACTATAGTCCAGATTATACTCCAGACTATAGTCAGTCTATAGTCCAGACTATAGTCAGTCTATAGTCCAGACTCTAGTCAGTCTATAGTCTAGACTATAGTCAGTCTATAGTCCAGACTCTAGTCAGTCTATAGTCCAGACTCTAGTCAGTCTAAAGTGTAGACTACAGTCAGTCTATAGTCAAGACTATAGTCAGTCTATAGTCCAGACTATAGTCAGTATATAGTCTAGACTATAGTCAGTCTATAGTCCAGACCATAGGCTATATTCAGTCTATAGTCCAGACTATAGTCAGTCTATAGTTCAGAATATTTCAAAATATAGTCGGTCTATAGTTCAGACTATATTGCGTCTTTACTTTATAGTCATTTAATCGAAAGCATTATTAATGATATCGAAAATATGAACTCGATAATTCGATTTTAAGGGTCTTGAGAATTTTGAACTTTTGAAAAAAAAGATAGTGAAACAAATTTGAAAATAAGTGATTAATAAAGTGAAAGTTAAAATGAAAATTTTGAAAGTGAACTTTTGAGCGTGAGTTAGGATATAGTGAGCGGGTGATAGCGATTAAGTTTTAAGGTGGCGATAGTTGTAGATTGTGTTAGTAGTGACTCTTTAGATTATGTTTAAAATATTTTAGTTAGTTACAAAAAAGTTAAATTTGCCTTATATGTTTGATGTTGTTGTTGTTCTTGAACTTGTTGTGATGACAGTTTATCACTATTGTTGTTGTTGTTGTTCTTAGACTGTTTAGTTTTCTGTATAAGTTCAGTGGAGGAGATTTTAGCTGTAAACCTGGAAGATGATGAGGCAGAGGCCACTGTTGATGAAGGGGTTGAAGTTTTGGTTTTTATTGTTGATGTTGATGTAGTGGTTATTGTTGTTGTAGTAGTAGAAGACGATGTAGATGAAGTTATTAAAGTGTTATTTAAATCCTTTAAAATGGATGAATTAGATGGCATTGAGGATGATGATGATTGTTTTTGTTGTTGCTTTAAAGCTAAAGAGGATTTTTTTGATATGGCTCGTTTGGAGGATGTTGATGAAGAAGATAGTAATGACATGGGTGACCATAAAAATAAATTCATTTTCTTAAATAGTTTAGTAGTATGACTTGGTAATGATAATAACGATAATGCTGTTAACGAAGAGGAAGATTTTGATGTTGATGAAGATGATGATGATGTTGCATTGAAAGCTGGTAATTTTACAGCATTTATTACTGATGCATTATTCTTCGAATTCAATGACGTTGATGTTATTGTTGATGATGAAGAAGTGGAGATGTTGTTGGAGTTTAAGGAGTAAGAAGTATAACTACCACCAATTCCATTAGTGTTCTCTTTATCAATTGATGTATCTTTATGCTGTTAGGGAGTTTTTTTTATAAATTACAAATAATTTATAATTTTTTTGATGTTTTTTTTATTTAAAAAAAGAATAGAAAAGAGAAGAGGAAAGAAACAAAATTTGCAAAAAAAAGAAGAAATATTTGAACAATTACAATACAATACCATCAGTATTACTCAATGTTTGATAAAAAAGTAATAGGAAATGTTATAGTAGCAGAACAGTTAAAGGGTGTGTTAAAGGCAGGTTTACATGACATGTTCGAAAATTCGAAAATAATTTCGAAAATTTCTAAAATAACTAAAAGCTAGCTCACCTCATTATTTTGATAATTTTATTTCTTTATTTCAAAATTTTTTTAGAATTTTAAAGTTAAAAATTTAGAATTTTCGAAATTGAAAATTTTCTAAAAATGTTAATGAAATTAATTTTTTTATTGTTTTTTTTTTTGTTATTTTAAGTGAAAAATATTAAATTTGAAGATATTTTCGAAAGTTCGAACTTAAGTTCGAAAATTTCAAAATTTGCTAATATGTGAAAAATTTTGAAAAACGACTTAATAATCATAATAAATAAAGTTAAGAAAATATCAAAATCTAACTTTTTTTGTAATGTTCGAAAATTCAAACTTAAATTCGAAAATTCCAAATTAACTAAAATGTGAAAAAATTATCAAAAACGACTTATTTATCAGTTGTATAGTTAAGAAATTATCAAAATCTTAATTTTTTGTTATGTTCGAAAATTCGAACTTAAGTTTTTTCAATTTGAAAATTTCGAAATTATATAAAGTGAGCAAGAAAAAGTGGCAAAATCATGCTTTAAGGTGTTTTTATAATTTTAAGATAATTGGTTCATAAAATTTTTAAAAATGTTTGAAAAAAATTTAAATTCGAAATTATTTTTTTTTTTAAAGATTTTGAAATTTACATAAATTTTTTAAATAAAATTATTTAAAAAATGTAAAAAGTAACTAGAATTGTGTTTTGTTTACGTTAAAATTCATGTTTATTAAAAATTTTGAATTTTTTGCAAAATTTTGTGTTTTTTTTGCAAATTTTTTATAAAAATTTCAAAATTCGAAAAAAAATTTTAAGTTCGATATTGGATTTTTTTAAGAAAAATGTTTTAAAATTACTTTTCATAAGCTTCTTTGCTTAGATCGTTCAAAAGTTGATATTTTGGGACAAGTTGGAAAATTCGAACTTCAGTTCGAAAAATTCGAAATTATATAAAATAATCAAAAAAGGCTGAACTTGTGTTTTATAGTGTTTTTTAGTTTAAAATTGAATTTTTTTGAAAATTTGAAATTTTTTTTATGAAAATTTGGAAATTCGAAAAAAATTTTGAAATTCGAAATTGATTTAAAAAAAAAAATTGAAATTCCCTATATAAAAAGATATTGTCTTAATCTCTCAAAATATGATGTTTTGGGGCATGTTCGAATATTCGAGTTTAAGTTCGAAAAATTCGAAGTTATGAAAAATAAAGGAAAAAATGGTTTTAATAGTGTTTTATAAAGTTCTTTTAGTTCGAAATTGAGTTCTATTACTTAAAGCTGCCAAAAATGCGATATTTTGGATCATATTCGAAAATTCGAATTTAAGTTCGAAAATTTCAAAATTTTAAAAATTTAAGAAAATTTCAAAATAAAAGTGTTCAAATGCATTTTTAGCTTTACTTTAAAAAAAAAAAAAAACTATTTTTAACATGTTCGAAAATTTGAATTAAATTTCCACTAGAATTTTCATCACCCTTTAACTATTTTTCCTATCTGTTTCAATTGCAAAAATATCTCTAAAATAATGTATTTTAAAATAAGGAAAGGAATGTTAAAATAAGATAGTAGTAAAAATAGTAGTTACATTTTGTAGTAATATATATAATGTTGTTGCTTTTGCTGCAACTACTACTATAAGTACTTTACTTACTTCTACTACTACTCTATCTTGTTAAAGAAAAAAAAAAATAGTCTATAGATTCACAATTCAATATTTAAAAATAAAATATTCGAATAAGAATCTCTGTCTGGGCATATGAAAAAATACTATAAAATTTCAAATACAACTATCGTTTACAGTATCAAATAGAGTGAGTTAGTAGTAGTAGTAGTAGTAGTATGTAAAATTTTCTAGTATAAGTATGTATTTAAAATGACTAAATTTACCGCAACAATGTTATAGTATTGCCTATTTTGCTTTCTTGCTTTTGTTGTGTGTGTGCGTGTATTTGTGTATGTATGTAAATAATTTTTATTGAATACGTAATTTAAATATAATGATGCCATAAAATATAATTTAATACTTTATTCTATTCATTTTGGTTTTCTTTCATTCATTCACTACAATTTTTATTTCTTTTACATTTTCTCGTCATCATCTCATTTTTGAATGCTATATTGTAGGTATTTGGAAAAAAAGTACTACATTGTAACTTTTTCAAAAGAATAAATGATGGAAAAAGGGATTAGGAAAGAGTATAACTTCAAAAGGAAAACTTGTTTTTGAATGAAGGCAAATATTCGCCCTCAAGTAAGAACGAACATGTTGAGAAATGTTTAGAAAGTTGTGTGGAAAAATACATTGAAAAAGATTTTTCTTAAAACAAGTATTTGACAAAAGCTTTAAGTTTAGAATTAAGTAATTTTGAGAAAACTGTAAAATAGTTTAAATCTTTTGATGTTTGTCTAAGTCAGAGATTATAGTAGTAATCTAGTCGATCGATAGTTTGAAATATAGGCTAGACTTTATATTTAGTCTAGCCTAAATTCGGTATATTGTTCAGACTATAGTCAGTATTTTCTTTCTTAAGTTTAGACTTTAGTCAGTCCATAGTGACGGACATAATCTGTCTATAGGCTAGTTTATAGTCAATCTATAATCCACACTATAGCCACTTTTTAGGCTAGACTATAGTAATGTTATAATACAGATTATAGTTAGTCAAATTCTGTCTATAGTTCAGACTATAGTGAGTACAAAGTTAAGACTATAGCCACTCTATAGTCCAGACTATAGTCAGTTTATAGATCAGACTATAATCAGTATATAATAAAGACTCTATAGTCCAAACTATAGTCAGTCTATAGTCAATACTATATTCAGTCTAAAGTCAAGACTATAGTCAGTCTATAATCATGACTATGGTCAGTCTATAGTCAAGACTATAGACAGTCTATAGTCCAGGCTATTGTCAGTCTATAGTCAGTCTATAGTCTAGCCTATATATTATCTTTTAGTCCAAACTATTGTCAGTATATAGTCCAAACTATAGTTAGTCTATATTTCAAACTAAAGTCAGTCTATAGTCTAGACTATTGTCAGTCTATAGTCCTGACTATAGCCAGTCTATAGACTAGTCTATAATCTAGTCTATAGTCTAGCCTATAGTCTAGTTTATAGTCAAGTCTATAGTCTAGTCTATAGTCTAGTCTATAGTCTAGTCTATAGTCTAGTCTATAGTCTAGTCTATAGTCTAGTCTATAGTCTAGTCTATAGTCTAGTCTATAGTCTAGTCTACAGTTTAGTCTAAACTGTAGTCAGTATATAGTCTAGACTATATTTAGTCCATAGCCTAGACTATAATTAGTCTATAGTCTAGACTATAGTAATATCATAGTCAAGACCATTGTTAGTCTATAATCCATACTACAATCTGTCTCTTGCCCAGCCTATAGTTGGTTGATAGATCTAACAATGATAAGGATATTGTCAAAACTAGACCAAATTAAAGTCAATCTATAGTCCAGACTATAGCCAGTCTATAGTCCAGACTATGGCTAATATCTAGTCTACACTTTAGTTTGTCCATAGCCCTGTTTCTTCTCAGTCTATTATCCAGTATATATCTAGACTATGGTCTTCTTTATAGCCCATCATATATCCTAGAATCTAATGAAGCAACTAATAGCGATTTTAACGAAGAACAAATTGTTTCCCTTTAAAAACCAACTACAATTATTATTATTATTATTATTATTTTTAAGTTGAAAAGATCAATTTTACCCGAAAACAACCTAGTTTTATTTTACAACTTTATTGTTATGAATAAAGAAATTTATTTATTTATTTATTTATTTATTTATTTTTTTATTGGGTACTAACAACTTGTTTACTTAATAATTTGCAATAGAAAATATTCCAAACTATTACTACTTTCTAGTTAGTTATTTACTAAATGTTCGACTTTAGATAAATAAGAGAAAAATACTTAACTATATTTGATTGTTGTTGATAATTAATTATTTTATAGAACAGTCAATTATATTGTTTTATATAGTCAGCATTACAAAAAAAAGAAAAAAAAAAGTAAAAAATAACATTGCACTTAGAGAGTAGATTAAAACCTTAATGATTCATTTGAAAAGTTCAAAAACCTTTTGAAAATCTTTTAAAAAATTTGTAAAAAATTTTATTAAATTTTGTTTTTAATTTGTTTTAATAATTTTTTTTAAATTTTTTGTAGAATTGTTGAATTTCATTGGAAAAGGACGGATTTTAATTGGAAAAGTTTGAGAACATTTTCGAGTTTTGTAGAATAAAATAATCCTAATATTTGAAGTTTTAATAGGATAATGGATTGTTAATTACTTTAGTGACGTAATCATATAAAAGAATTTTCAAGAAAAAAAACTTAAACCGATCTCAGTTGAGTAATTATACGTTTTTTTCTCGTCTCTAAACGAATGAACTAAACAAGTGATTAAAAACCAAAGTATATAGAAAACTATAGACATTTTACCGATCTGTAGCAAACTCATTTCTTATTCAAATTATCAATTTCCGATTTAAATCGCGCGACTAATTGTCAATAGTATAATAATAATAGTTATAACGTCAATAGTCTAACTAGATTTAGAAAAAAAATGTTTATATGTATTTAGTTCATGTACTTAACTATTGAAATTTATTAAAAAAAAACAAAACTAAATAAATATCTGTTTAACTATATATCACTCTTATAGCTCTATATATACATTGCTAATCAAGTTCATTATAAAGAATTAAATTAATCAGTTTAATTTTATGTTAAATTAACGGGGTCAACATCTCTTTGACGTATCGTTCGATCGTCTCAGCTTAGACGTTCGCTAACTGTCATTATATGTATATATATATATATTTTTTTTTCTTAAAATAACTCGTTTTTTTTCATTGAATTTTTCTATAGTTTTAATTTTACAAAGACTACAATTGTTTTAATTAAACTAATAATTTGTTGTTAATTTTTAATGTAATTTGATATAATTTACAAATTAATAATAATGTTGTTTAAAACAACTGGCAGTTGCCAACATTTAAACCTCCTTTAACACGCTACATTAGCTACACAGGTTTTCAATTAATGACGAAATTTAAAAATTTTTCTTATATAATTTATTAAACCAACAATTTTTTTGTTTTTATAACAGTTTTTGAATAAAAAAAATTGAATTTTTTTCTATTCGAATAATTTTAATCGATTAATTGAAAAATTTTAATCGATTAAAACTTTTTAACAGTTTTTTTTTATAATTTACAAAGAAAATAAAAAAAAAACATTTTTTAATAATTTACAAAGAAAATTAAAAAAAAATAAGAGAGTAACCGATTAATTTTAATCGATTAATTGCTGCAATTTAGTCGATTATTCGATTTTTCGTATAAATTATAATATAAAACATAAATCCAATGTTTAAATCAAAATTTTTATTAAAATACAATATTTTGAAAAAAATAACCGATTAATCGGATAACTTTAATCGATTAATCGCTTTGAAATTAATCGATTATTCGAATATTTTTTACATAAAATCTAAACCAAACATTAATAAATAAGCAGAAGGATACATTTTTATCAAAATTTTAAACACTTTTTAATCGATTAATCGGATAATTTTATTCGAATAAACGATTTTAAATCTATAATTTTATCTCTCAAGTATTTTTAAACAAATAATTTCGCTTTTTTAAACATTTAATAGAAAAACCCGAATAATTTTAATCGATTAATCGTTTTGAAAATTTTTTATTCGAATAATTTTAATCGATTAATCGAATAATTTTAGTCTATTAAAACTTTTAATAGACTTTAACATTTTTTAATAATTTACAAGGAAAATTAAAAAAATCGATTAACCGGTTAATTGTAATCGATTAACCGGTTAATTTTAATCGAGTTACATTTTTTTCATTTCATTCAGTAAATGAAGAACATTTTATTGTTTTAAAAAAAGTAAGCCAAAATTTAGTGTTTTCCACATTTTGAATCGGTTAATCGAATAACATTTACCGATTATTCAAATAATTTTAATCGATTATTTAAATAATTTTCTTAAAATTATTAAAAATTAAAGTAAAAAATAAACTAATAATTCAGAAAAACCATTTTAGTATTTAAACGGTTAATTTTATTCGATTAATCGAATAATTTTATTCGAGTTGAATTTTATTCGTTTCATTCAGTAAATTAAGAACATTTTATTGTTTAAAAAAAAGTAAGCCAAAATTTAGTGTTTTCAACATTTTGAATCGGTTAATCGAAACACATTTGCGATTATTCGAATAATTTTAATCGATTAATCGAATAATTTTCTTAAAATCAAATCAAAAATCAAACTAAAACTAAACTAATAATTCAGAAAAACGTTTTTCTATCTAAACGGTTAATTTTAATCGATTAACCGGTTAATTTTAATCGATTAATCGAATAATTTTATTCGAGTTAAATTTTTTCGTTTCATTCAGTAAATTAAGAACATTTTATTGTTTAAAAAAAGTAAGCCAAAATTTAGTATTTTCAACATTTTGAATCGGTTAATCGTATAACATTTACCGATTATTTGAATAATTTTAATCGATTATTCGAATAATTTATTTTAAATTGTCAAAAATCAAATTTAAAATAAACTAATAATTCAGAAAAAACATTTTACTATTTAAACGGGTTATTTTTAATCGATTAATCGGTTAATTTTAATCGAATAATCGAATAATTTTATTCGAGTTAAATTTTTTCGTTTCATTCAGTAATTTAAGAACATTTTATTGTTTAAAAAAAAGTAAGCCAAAATTTAGTATTTTCAACATTTTGAATCGGTTAATCGAATAACATTTACCGATTATTCGAATAATTTTAATCGATTATTCGAATAATTTTTTTAAAATTATCAAAAATAAAGTAAAAATAAACTAATAATTCCGAAAAACCATTTTACTTTTTAAACGGTTAATTTTAATCGATTAATTGTAATCGATTAACCGGTTAATTTTAGTCGATTAATAAAAAATTTTATTCGAGTGAAATTTTTTTGTTTCATTCAGAAATTTAAGAACATTTTATTATTTGAAATTTATTTATTTATTTACTTTTTTTTCAATATTTTTTTTTTTTTAATTTAAACCGAATAATTTTAATCGATTACTTTAAAACAATTATTCGAATAATTAAGAGTTTAGTTGTGGACATACTAAACGAAATGGGGATGTTAAAGCATGTCTGTCCTTCTTATTATCACTATATCGTTTTACAAATTTCGAAAATTGAAAGCTTTAACCCTTAAACAATACTTAAGCTTAATCTTAAGGGTTAAACGTATTTTTAATGAAATTCTATTGTTTTGAACTGATTGACCTACCCACCGGGGCATTTGTCGCAAAAGAAGGAAATAATATGATTTTATTGCTATAAGTACAGTTTTAGAAAAGGCTATTTGTTAATATGCGTTGGCTAATTGTTGAAAAGTTTATTTTAAGACGTTGACGAGAACAGTCGCGTCAAGTTTAGTTTACGCGATCGCGCACAAGTTTTTAATAACAATTCTAATTTAAAAATAAAAAAATAATAATTATTTTATTTATTAATAGAAAACTGGATTTTTAATAATTTTTTTTAAGAAATATATGAAAAGTGTAAATTTTTTTTTTGTTTCTTAAAGTGAGTAAGGTTGTAAAGCAGAAAGAAAATTTTTATAATTTAAAGAAAAATTATCAAAAATGTTTCCTTTTTAAAAATAACTTTTAAATAATTTTCTATTAATTGACAAAAAAAAAAAAAAATACTAAACTTCATGCTATTAATGAAATATAGTTCATTAGTTAAGTTTTTAAAACATTTCTTATAAAGTGTAAAAAATACTCGCTAAACCGATTAAAATTATTCGAATAATTTAAATTTTTTTGGGAAAAAGTATGTTTCTTTGCTTACAGTGTCAATCAAAATGTTAAAAAATTTTAATATAAAATTAAATAAAACGATATTTTTAGTTTAATCGATTAAAGTTAATCGTTTGAAATTAATCGAATAAAAATTTTTTGGTGAAAAAATTAATTTTTATGTTTTTATTGTTTGAAAGAAAAAATTAAAATTTTCTATAAAAAATAATCAAATATTTTTTAAAAATTATCCGGATCTACGAATAAAATTATACGATTATACGAAAAACTTTTTTATTAAAACAAAATATCCTTTAAATCTATTAATTATGAAAAGAATTGAATTTTCTTTAGAAAAAATCTTGAATAAATAATTTTTTTAACGGATTTTGTTAAACGAATAATCGAATAATTTTCTAAAATTATACGAATAAAATTTGTCCATTTGTTAAAAAATAAATTTCTACACTGTTATGGTTTGAGAGAAAAATTCAAATTTTCTATAAAATATAATCAAATATTTCTCAAAAATTATTCGGTTCTACAAATAAAATTAGCCGATTATTCGAATAACTTTTTTACTAATACATAATCATTTTAAATCTAGTAATTATACAAAAATTAAAATTTTCACTAGAAAAACAAAAATCCTTAATATTCTCTAACGATTAAAGTTACGCGAATAATCGATTAAAATGCATTCGAATAAAATGGAGAAATTTTCTATAAATGAATTTAATTATTTAAAAAGTGATTATAAAATAAATCGTTTAATTTTTCGATTAATCGTTTAAAATGTACGATTATTCGTTAAAAACTATACGATTAATCGTTAAAAACTATACGATTAATCGTTAAAAATTATACGATAAAACGATAAAAATTTTACAAAATTTATTAATTTATTAAAAATCTTGTTATCTGGAATTATTTTGATTTATTAAAAGAAAATATTAAAATTATTCGATTAAATAATAAAATTTATTCGATTAATCGAATAAAATTTAATGATAAACCGAATACAATAAACATAATTTGTGTAAAACAAAGAAACAACTAAAAAAGAAAGAAATTGTCGGTTTAATCGCAAAAAAAATGTATTCAAATAATCGCTTGAAATTATTCGATTAATCGAATAAAATTTGTAATCGATTAAAATTATTCGAATAATCTACTACAACTTAATAGCTAAATCGGAGAGATTAATTAAACTATTAAATAAATAAAAATTTTGATAAATCGTTTATAAAATTATTCGAATAACCGATTATATATATAATCGAATAAAATTATTCGTATAAAGAAATTTGAGAAAATTTGTTTCCTTTTAAAATCTTTAAATTTTGTTTATTTAATGAATGCATACAGAAAAATTATTCTTGTTATTGCCTAAAATTATTCGAGTAATCGATTAAAATTATTCGAATAATCGATTTAAACTATCAGCTAATCAAAGAGATAAATCAATTTTAAATTAAATAAATAAAAATTTGGATAAATTAAAAAAAATAATCGAATAACCGATTGTATTATTAATCGAATAAAATTATTCGAATAAAAAATTTGAGAAAAATATTTTTTCTTTTAAAATCTTTAAATTTTGTTTGTTTAATTAGTAAACAAGAAAATCACTCGTCTATGGCCTAAAATTATTTTAATAATCGATTAAAATTATTCGAGTAACCGATTAGAATTATTCAAATAATCGATTTAAATTATTCGAATAATGGACTTAGATTTATCAGCTAATCGGAGAGATAAATTTTTAATTAAAAAAATTTTTAATTATAAAATTAATCGAATTAACGAATAATCGAATAAAATTATTCGAATAAAAAATTTGAGAAGAAATATTTTTTTCTGTTAAATTTTGTTTATTTTATTAATTTACAGAAAATTTTTTCGTGTAATTGCCTAAAATCGTAATCGAATAATTTTATTCGAGTAACCGATTAAAATTATTCGAAGAATCGACTTAAATTTATCGGAGAGATAAATCAATTTTTAATTAAAAAAAATAAAAATTTTGATAAATCGCTTATAAAATTAATCGAATAATCGATTCGATAATTAATCGAGTAAAATTATTCGAATAAAAATTAAAAAAAAGTACTTTTTCTTTTGAAATATTAAAAAAAAAATATAAAACGAATAATTGATTATAAATTAATCGAATAAAATTATTCGAATAAAAAAATTTTAGAAAAAATCGTTTTTCTTGCAAAATCTTTATTTAATTAATATACAAAAAAAATATTCGAAAAGTGGCCTAAAATTATTCGATTAAAATTAACCGAATAATCGATTTGAATTTAATCGGAGAGATAAATCAATAAACTATAAATTATATAAGAAAAATAATTTTTCAAAAATTTCCGATTAATCGATTTAAAATTATTCGATTAAGAAAAGAAAAACCCAGGATTTTGGTAAAAAAAAACCTATCTACTGTTTAATCTAAAAGAATTATAAATAATTGAACTTAATTAAACCAATTAATAAAGTGTTCTATTGTAATTTATTTGCAAAAAAAGAAAAAACCCTTTTAACACATTATCATCATAATAATTATGAAAATGCATTCAATTCAATCACTTATTTTGTGCATAATCTTGTATGCATTTCGTAAGATGTCTGCAGTTTGATCATAAAAATACATATGTTATGAATATAGTTTGACGTTATGTGTGTTTAATATTTGTTTAAATAATAATTTAAATGTTAATAACAATTAGTTACTTACTGATCATTAAAGACGACAAAAAAGGTTAAACAAAGTGTTATTAAAATTATTATATATATATATATATTTTTTTGTAAATTCTACTATATACTACTTATAACTAATAATGTGTAAATTGTGATCTTTAACGAGCTGTTATTATTACTGTTTTTTTTGCTGTCATTATACTAATAATTTTGTTCATAGTACGACTAACTTAATTTTTGTTTTTTATTATTTGCTTAAAGTTGTTTATTAAGATCTAATTAAAAATGCAATAAAATAAAATTTCATATAAATATATAAACAAATTTAACCTTTAACTCCTTTTTTTTTTGTTTTAAAACTAAAGTTGTAATGAAAATAAAAAAAAATAAATAAAAAACTAAAATCCCCTTGACTACTACCCAGAGATTTATGAAATTTAAAAAATAATTTTTTTAATTTATTGTTTTATCTTTTTTTATTTTAGTTTTAACAATTTATAACTGTTAATGATGCCAAAACGTTCTCCCAGATTGATGATCAAGTCTACGAGGAAATATGCCAAATATTTGACAGTTCTTTTTGTCATATTTTTAGCTTTAGTGGGCGTATTCTGTACGGTATTTTCGAATATATTCGTTAATCGTTTTATAGATAGTGTAAGTATTAAAGTAGACTTAGGATCAGTTTATATTTGATATCTTATACAAGACTATAAATCAGATAGCTAGACTACCGACCAGACTACAGCTTAGATAGTCTAAACTAAACACAAGACCAGATTATAGTCAAGATTATAGTACCTATATATCATAGCCCAGACTAAAGCTCAGACTTTTGTTCAGATTTTAGTTTTGACAATAGACTTGTCTATAGTGTAGACTACAGACTTGTCTATAGTTTAGACTATAAATTTGTCTATAGTTTACACTATAGACTTGTCTATAGTGTAGACTATAGACTTGTCTATAGTGTAGACTATAGACTTGTCTATAGTGTAGACTATAGACTTGTCTATAGTGTAGACTATATACTTGTCTATAGTGTAGACTATAGACTTGTCTATAGTGTAGACTATAGACTTGTCTATAGTGTAGACTATAGACTTGTCTATAGTGTAGACTATAGACTTGTCTATAGTGTAGACTATAGACTTGTCTATTGCCCTTACTACAGTCTTTGACTTGACAAAACTGTAGTCTTGATATAAACCATACTAGAGTCTAGTTTATTAACCGGGCTAGAGTCGAGATTCTAGATCAGATCACAGCCCAGTCAATAGTGTGGATTGATGATCAGACTATAGATTAGACAATAGTCTAGACAATAAATCAGAATAAAGCTTATATTATGTACCAGACTACAGTATAGACTATATTCCAGATTATAGTCTAGCCCATAAAACAGACTATAGATCAGACTATAATGACTATAATGGACTAGAGTAAGGACCAGACTATAGATCAATATATAGTATAGATATTAAACCAGACTATAGACTAAACTACAATCCAGTCTATAACCCAATCTATGGTCTAGATAACAAACCTTAGACTATACCTAGGGCTATAACCCAGACTATAGTTTAGTCCATGGACCTAACTACAGTCTTGAATATATACCAGCCTACAATATTGCTTATATCCCAGACTATACACCAGATTATAATTTTAACTATTGAAACAAAATACCAGAGTATAGTCTAGACATTACACCAATTTATAGTCAAGGCATTGAACCAGACTAAAGCTTAGATTATTGACAAGACTGTATTCTATAGACCTGACTATAAACCAGACTATAGCCTAGACTAAGACTATAGATCACTTAAGACTAGACCATAACTGATCTAGATTAGACACCAGACTAAAGACCTGACTATAATCTAGAATAAAAAACATACTATAGTCTAAATTACAGACTCTAGTCTAGAACAAAAGCGGATCCACAGGGTGGTGGGCTGTTAAAAAAGAAATTCACCCTCCCCTCCAAACTATTAAACTGGATCCGCGCCTGTTCTAGTTCATACCAGACTAAAAGAATAAAAATTTTAATTTTACTATATTTTTCCAGTACTTGGTCCTACGTCCCGGTAATCAAATTGTTGATATGTGGTTAAGTCCCGATGTCAATGTTACCATAGACATTTACTTCTTTAACTGGACGAATTCTGAAGATTTCTATAAAACCAAAGTAAAACCTAAAGTAGAAGAAGTGGGTCCATATAGTTTTTTGGAAATGCCTAAAAAAGAAATTTTTCAATGGCATCCGGAAAATAATACCGTAGATTATGGTAAAAGACATTTATACTATTTCGATGAAAACAAAAGTAAAAGACCTTTGGAGGATAAATTGGTGACATTGAATGGTTTGCTGGTGGTAAGTTTTGAAGGAGAAATGATCAAAATTTTGAATTATTAAATAATCATCAAATTTTTAGGCAGCCGCTTCGAAAACCCGCTATTGGAACTATGTGAAAAGGACTGTGGTGGATATGGCGTTGAGATTATATCAAAATGGTATTGTTTGGAAGCATACGGCTGAGGAGTTTTTCTTTAAGGGTTTTGAGGATAATATAGTGAATTTATTGTCTATATTTCCCTCCTCTTTTCGCAGTTCGATGGGTATATTTGTACCCTGGGATCGTATAGGTTTTATATATGGGGTGAGTATAGTAAGCAGTATTAACAAGGTCATAATTAATTAAGTTTTTGATCCCTTTTAGCGCAATGGCACCACCGATTTATTGGGCACTCATACCATTAGCACGGGTGCGGGTAATATGGATGAATTTGGTCAAATAGTTTTGTGGAAGGGTAAAAACTATTCTGAACCTTTACCCCAAGCTTGTGGATCCGTCAAAGGATCAGCGGGAGAATTCCAGAAAACTAATCTCAAAAAGAATGAATCAATACAGTATTTTTTCTCGGATTTTTGTCGCACTTTCAACTTGGATTATCTTGACGAGTACATGGTAGAGGGTGTAAAGGGTTATCGTTATATAATCTCACCAAATACTTTCGATAATGGTACCTTAAATCCCGCTAATGAATGTTTTTGTAATGGCGAATGTTTACCCTATGGTGCTGTTAATATATCGGGTTGTTGGTTTGGTCTTCCCGTTTTCATAACAAATCCTCATTTTTTGGATGCTGATCCTTTTTATGCCTCCCAAGTTGAGGGTATTAAACCGGAGTTAGATAAACATTTAACTACAGCTGTATTAGATCCTCGAACGGGATTTATGCTGGAACTTAAGGGTCGACTGCAGCTGAATTTCTACATACAGCCTAGTTCTCACATAAGGTAATAAATAGCTGATCATTTAATCGTAAATGTCTCTAATTTTACCACTCTCTCTCTCTCTCTCTCTCTCTCGCCCTAGATCTTATCAAAATACACGTCGCATGCTTTTCCCAGTCTTTTGGTTCGATATGCATATGCGCATTTCTAAAAAATCCGCCCTATTACTCAGAATCATGAATAATCTACAACTGTATTGTCATATCGTTGGTGCCTCTATAATCTTCATATCTCTACTCTTCTTTGTCTGGCAGCCCCTGAAACGCATGTGGAATAAACGTTATACCCATCACATGCAAATCAACACCATGGCCGATGATGACGATGATGATGTAAATAGCAGTAAAAAAGCGAAAGACTTTAAGATTCGTGATTCTTTATATAGTTTACCTCCAAATTTTCCCAGCCTTTTATACATTTCCCATCCGCGTCGCAGTTTACCGGTTATAATTTCACAATTGGATGAGAGCGAAATGTTAAGTTCATGTCTAGAGGATAATCAGCGAGATGAGTTTGAACAAGAGTTAGAGACAATGGTTGATCATATTGGAAACAAAAGTTGATAAATATTCCTTACAGTAGTTAGTTAGTTAAGTATTTAAAGTAATTTTTAGTTTATATAGTTCTTGTTAAGAGGTGGTTTTAATTAAAATACTCCTTTATTTGTAAATATACATACATACACATATCAATATTATTACATACATACTAATTTGTAAGATTTTGTAATAAATGAGCTCTGGTTGTGATTCATCTCGAGCACAATAAAAAAGGTAAGTCACACAAATTTCGATTATATAATAGAACAGACTTTAGATAGTAGAATGAACTGTAGACCATACTATAGACTAGTCTATAGTCTAGACTAAAGATTAGACTACAGACTGCACTACAGACTATACCATAGACTAGAATATAGACTTGATTATAGATTAGACTATAGAATATAGACTAGACTATAAAATAGATTATAGACTATACTAGACTACAGACTAGACAATAGAATATAATAGACTATAGACTCGACTTTAGATTAGACTACAGACCTGATTATAGATTAGACTATAGACTAGACTATAGACTAGACTATAGACTATACTATAGACTAGATTATAGACTAGACTATAGACTAGACTATAGACTAGACTATAGACTAGAGTATAGATTAGACTATAGACTAGACTATAGACTAGACTATAGACTAGACTATAGACTAGACTATAGACTAGACTATAGACTAGACTATAGACTAGACTATAGACTAGACTATAGACTAGACTATAGACTAGACTATAGACTAGACTATAGACTAGACTATAGACTAGACTATAGACTAGACTATAGACTAGACTATAGTCTAGACTATAGTCTAGACTATATACTAGACTATAGACTAGACTATAGACTAGACTATAGAATTGTAAAATTCTTTAGCTGAATTTAGTTTTTAGGAGCAGAATTAGGTATTTTGTTAGAAAAGGTTAAAACTTTATAGTTTTAAAGTAACTACTTAGCTGAATAAAGAAAAAACTTAGTTTTCAGAAGCTGCATAAACAAAATGTTTAATAAACTTTTATAATTGTTAAAAAGTTGTATAAATCACAAGTGAATTAATACATATATTTTTAAAGAATACATGATATAGTTTTTGCATATTTCGGTAAAAGTAATTATTTTAATTAGTTTGATGTACTGGTTGTTTTAGAATAAAAGTAGTTTGTGGTATAAATACCCCTCCCCCTGCCTATTGCAAAACTTTCTTTAGCTTTTCCCAACATTTTTAGGTGTTTTTTCAAAGGAGAGCAAAAGGATGTGGGAAAAAAGGGTTTTTAGATTTGTTGGCAAAACAAAAAAAGAAAAGAGTGCAAGGTGTGTGCTGAATACTTATTTAAAACATTCCGTGAGTGTAATGCAAGAAGAGTGAGGTTAGTGGTTTTTATATTTTAAATAAAAAAAATCTAGTTTTTTTTTAAAGAAATTTTCTTCAAAAATTTGCTTTAGTTTAAAGGAGGACAAGTAGGAAAAAACGTGTTTAACTTACCTTTATGATTTCGGCTTGTGGCATTGGTTGCCGTGATATGTGATACTGATACAGTACCATGTACATACAAGTGGTGGCTACAAATATAGTCAGGTACATTTTAATGGATTTTCCTAACGCCATGTTGGAGATGTTGTTTAGTTGTTTGGATTGTTTACGTTTAGTCGAAAATAAGAGAGCTGATGATGATGATGATGACGATGTTGTAGTTGATGGTGGCGGTTCGGTTCGGTTTGGTTGAGTTGGTTTAACTATGTAAAGGAATGTGTTGGATTATAATGTTACTGTTAGTGTCTGACCAGTTTGTGGACTATTTAAATCTGTAGTTGTTTGTTTAGTTTAGAGTTTAACAAGTTTTTTTTTTTGTTACTTTTTTCCTTAGGTTTTAAAAAGGTTTACTCGTTTCTTCAATTAAGTATTTTGTAGTAATTTGTTTTTGTAGTTTTTTTTCTTACTCTTGGGTTTTAAGTTTAGCGGGGAAATGTGTTAAAGTTTTAGGTTTTTTTCTATTTACTTTCTTGCTAAGTTGCTAATGATTGTTTTTTTCTCTCAAACTTTGTGCTAAAGTTGCAATTAGTTGCTAATTATTTGTTTTTAAACAGCTGCAAACAAATTGTTTTCAAAAAATTAATTTAAATAAATTTTTTATAAATTATTTAGTTTAAAACTTACCTTGTGTCTTTTAGAGTATTTCAGTAGATGTCTTAAGTTGGGCACATCTATATAAAGTATTCGTTGTAATTGTTTAATTAAAACAAACATTTCTGTAAAGAAAAATTAAAAATAAACTAATGAATTACCGATTTCTACAAATCTTAATAAAACACTAGAGCGTATGATTGATATTTCTACTAAACATATAACAACAGATTAAGCATACGTTAAGGCGGCTTAAAACCATAAATTTATTAATATTATATTTAAAAAGAAACTATTTCAGACAAAAGTCTTGTTAAAGGTGTGGTGTGGCACTACCATCAGCTAGATCGTCTGGAAGATAACTGGCTGCAACTTTGCCCAAGATCTTTATAAGTTAACATTGTATAAAATAGTTCAATAATAGTTAAATTTACTATTAATTTGATAACAAACTTCATAACACAGTGTCAGCTTCAACTGCTGATAACAACAGAATTTTTTATTGTAATTTTTTTTATCAAACTCTTTAATATTTAATTAAAATTCGAAAAATTCTTGTAAAATTCTAAACAAAACAATAACTATTAGTTTGATTAAATTTTTTGAAAATTTTTATTCGATTAATCGAATAATTTTAATCGGTTAACTATCATAATTTTTTTGGTTATAACATTAAACTTGTTAATTCTTTTAACAAAAAAAAAATAAATAAATAAATTTATTCGATTAATCGAATAATTTTAATCGATTAATCGGTTAACTATTACTAACTAACACTTGTTTCTTGGTTAAAATATTTAACTTATTAATTTTTTACAAAAAAAAAATAATCGAATAATTTTAATCGATTAATCGAATAATTTTAATCGATTAATTGCTTAACTTTTATATTTTTTAGTTTTCCAAACATACTGTTTATTTATTTTCCAAAGAATAAAGATTTTTTGAAAAAAATTTTTTTTTTGATTAATCGAATAATTTTAATCGATTAATCGGTTTAGTTGCATAATTTTTTTTTATTTATTTCTTGTTCTAAGAAAACTAAAAAAAATATATTTTGTAAAATTTTATTCGATTAATCGAATAAATTTAATCGATTAATCGAATAATTTTAATCGATTAATCGGTTAACTTTTATAAAATTTTTACTTTTCTCTACATCTTATTAATTTTTCATAAAATTTTTTGAAAATTTTTATTCGATTAATCGAATAATTTTAATCGATTAATCTGTTTACTTTCTTAATTTTGTTTTGCATTTCAATTTATTTACTTCTTTTTCAAAGAAAACTCTCAAAAACTATATTTTGTAAAATTTTATTTGATTTTACAAATAAATTTTATCGATTAATGGAATATATCTAATCGATTAATCGAACATATTTAATCGTTAAATCGGCTAAATTTTAATACTTTTTTATTTTTCGTAATTAATTAATTTAATTTTTCATGAATATTTAAAAAAAATTATTCGATTATTCGAATAATTTTAATCGATTAATCGGTTTAGTTTCTTAATTTTTTTGTTAATTTCAATTTATTTACTTCTTTCTCAAAGAAAACTCTAAAAATTTAATTTAAGAAAATTTTATTCGATTAATCGAATAATTTTTATTCAAATAATCGAATAATTTTAATCAATTAACCACATAATTTTTTGACTATTTTATTTAAAATATTCATTTTACACAGAAAAACGAACTTTTTCAAAAATTTTATTCGATTAATTTTAATCGAATAATCGGTTAATATTTTAAAATTGTAACTCTTATTTTTGCAACATTTTTTTTTTTTTAAACAAAAGAATATTTTTTTAAATGTTATTCGATTAAATGAATAATTTTAAATTGCACTTTTAATCGATTTAATTCAATTTTTAATCCAGTTTAATTCTAATCGACTAATTTTAATCGATTAATTGATTTTTTTTAACTATTTAATACAGAAAAAATAATCAGAATTCCATAAACATTTTTATTCGATTAATGGCACAATGTTCTCAATTCTAGTTTTTTAATTTTTTCTTCTCAAAATGCTGCGATGTTGTTTTAATTTGTTTTCTCTCGTTGCTACTTCAATTTAGTTTCTGATTAAAATTTATTTTTATACCCCCAATTTTTTTTGCTGTGTTGAATTCTGTAAGGCACAACAAACACAATAACAACAGCATTTCATTTATTAATTTTGTTAAAAAAATAAAATCAAGGTCTTGTTTTAGTTTCAATTCTGTGTTTAAAAAAAAAATCCACAAAAAAATATTGAGAAAAAACCAAATGAAATAATTTCACTAACGGAAAACACAACAACAACATAAAATTGTTATTAATGTGTTGGTATTTGTAGTTTGTAGAGTGTAAAAAAAAAGAATGCAAGGGAAATGAAAAGGAGTGAAGTGTAAAGTACCCAGAGTACATTTACTCACGTACTCATGCTTACACTCATTCATACATCCACACACAATTTACATGTTAAAAATGTTGTGTAGTGAAAATTAAAGTTGTTGTTGCTTTCGTTTGTTTTTGTTTATTTATTATTATTATTGTATGCCTGTTTGCCTGCAATTGTTGTTGTTATTCAAATATTTGTTTGTTTACTATTCTTTTTTCGCTCGCTCGTTCGTTTGCTCCCGTTATATGTATTTACATTTTGAGGGGAGAAAAATGGTTGCACGTATTCATGATTGTAAGGGGAAAGTAGTTGTTGGGTTTGGCAACAACAACAGCAATAAGAAAGTAATGGAAAAAGGATTTGCATTTTTAAATAATGGTGAATGAATATAAAAATAGAGCAGTTTTACCCCAAACAATTCAAGCAGCTAGTTCTTTTCAAGTTCTGTTCTAGTTCTGTTCTAGTTCTGTTCTAGTTCTGTTCTAGTTCTGTTCTAGTTCTGTTCTAGTTCTGTTCTAGTTCTGTTCTAGTTCTGTTCTAGTTCTGTTCTAGTTCTGTTCTAGTTCTGTTCTAGTTCTGTTCTAGTTCTGTTCTAGTTCTGATCTAGTTCTGTTCTAGTTGCGTTCTAGTTATGTTCTAGTTGTGTTCTAGTTGTGTTCTAGTTGTGTTCTAGTTGTGTTCTAGTTGTGTTCTAGTTGTGTTCTAGTTCTGTTCTAGTTCTGTTCTAGTTCTGTTCTAGTTCTGTTCTAGTTCTGCTCTAGTTCTGTTCTAGTTCTGTTCTAGTTCTGTTCTAGTTCTGTTCTAGTTCTGTTCTAGTTCTGTTCTAGTTCTGTTCTAGTTGTTCTAGTTCTGTTCTAGTTCTGTTCTAGTTCTGTTCTAGTTCTGTTCTAGTTCTGTTCTAGTTCTGTTCTAGTTCTGTTCTAGTTCTGTTCTAGTTCTGTTCTAGTTCTGTTCTAGTTCTGTTCTAGTTCTGTTCTAGTTCTGTTCTAATTCTGTTCTAGTTCTGTTCTTGTTCTAGCTCAAATCACAAAATAAAAATCATTTATATGGCTATCAACTTTTCTTTTTATATTTTATTGAAACTCAAGCCAACCCTCCTTAAATATTTTATTTTTTAATGGAAATTCTCATATATCATGTCAGTAAAAAAATGTAAAAGGCAAAATACAAGGTACTAAAACTAAAAGTAAAATATAAAGTCCTGCGAAATAAGAAAATATATATTTTAAAAAAGTGCCTACATAAAAAATTACAGGAAATACTTAAAAACTTAAAATCCATAAGAAAGTCTAAAAGAAAGAAGAATGTATGGGATTTTGGCTATAAATGTCAGAATTTGTTGTTCTCTTTCTTTCTAAGATTATTGCGTTTGAGTTTTAAAAACAAGCATATGTGTGTGCAAGTGTGCGTTTTAAAAGGATAAGCCCCCTTCAAGAAATAAAGTGTTTCATTATGATTTATGGCGCCAATGAGAATAATACTGCTGAAAAGTTTTAACTGTTTTTATTTTGTTCTTTCTTACATTTTTCATTTATTTACGATGTATTTTGTATGAAATAAGCAAAAAAAAAGATGCTTTAAATTTCAAAATTGTAAATGACATACAAAAATAGAAATAAACATACAAGTTTTAGAGTCTATGACAACAGTGGTCGGCTGTAACAGTTTGTTCAGATCCAGTTGAGATCTAGTCGAGTTTTAGTGTAGGTAGAGTTCAGTTCTAGTTCATTTCTCATTGTTCTACTTCAAGTTCAGTTCTTGTTCAGTTTGTCTTGATCTCTTTATGCCGATCCCTGATTTTGTATGTATTTCAAATAATAAAAGGGATATAAGCAGTATATGTATGTACAAATATTGTTAAATAATACCAATACAAATACTATTATAGATCCCCTGTGTATGTATGCATTTGGGGGTCTGTAAATGAATGTGCGGAAGTCGTTATAGATTTACGAGATTAAGTTTGGAAAAAAAAACTGAACAAAATATTAAAATATATAAATTCGACAATAAATAATAAGTAAATTACACATTGATGTACAAATATGAACATAAAACAATAAAGAAAATAATTTGTAATCGTAAAACTTAAACACATACGCAGTCATTATATGAATTATTATTTTGGGATTAGGTGGAATTGAAAAAAAGTACAACTCTACAACCACGATTATATAAAATAGTTTAAGGCATTTGTTTAATAGTTTTACATTTACCACAGAACAGTTGGTATAATAAACTTTTCAAAATAATGGTGAAATTTAATAAAATTTTACTTGTATATTTCTGTGTATAACAAACTGTGATTATCCTAAATGAAAACACTTTTAATTGGCAAATCATTTAAGGCATTTATGTTAAAACATACTTTGTATTGGTATTAAAAAAAAACATCTTTTATTTGCTTATTACAAATAGTTATTGTTTTATAAATACTTTTTAAATCCTCTCATTAAAATAAAAGCAAATATTTCAACACAAATTCAAATTTAAATACCCTACAGTTCAATCATTTATATTAGTTGTAGTTCAATCAGTTAAACATTAATTTTAGTTCAGTAATATATATTTGTTCCAGCTCTGTCATAGTTCTGTTCTAGTTCTGTTCAATTCTGTTCTAGTTCTGTTCTAGTTCTGTTCCAGTTCTGTTCTAGTTCTGTTCTAGTTCTGTTCTAGTTCTGTTCTAGTTCTGTTCTAGTTCTGTTCTAGTTCTGTT
>NC_060953.1:5475587-5477345 GCF_022045245.1 Lucilia cuprina | reverse complement strand
AACTAGAACACAACTAGAACACAACTAGAACACAACTAGAACACAACTAGAACACAACTAGAACACAACTAGAACACAACTAGAACAGAACTAGAACAGAACTAGAACCAAACTAGATGTGAACGAAATATTTACAAGACCTAAAGTAGATCTGAACTAGAACAGAACTGATATAGAACTATATTAGATCTGATCTAGAATTTAATTAATTATTTAAATATATTTCTTGATTTTTTTTAATATTTTTCGCCATTTTTAGGTCCCTTAATATGTATTTAATTTAAAAATTATTTTCTTTAATTTTAAATAAGAATTTATGAGCTGATATATATTTTTGTTTCTGTGTTACACTCTGTGGGTGACCAAACATGTATGAATGTGTATTTTGGTGACATTTGAAGTTAATTGAAAAATATTTACAATTCCAGCACAAATAGTAAAAAAGCGACAAAAAAAAAAACAAAATCAGCACAGCAATATAATAGCATTTTTGTGGGGCAGGCTATATTTTTCAATTCTTTATATAAAGCCAAGGACATTTGGCTTAATAACTGTGAACACAAATAACTGCTGGCTTTTAGCCTCATTGAAGTAAATTTTCATTTCTCTATTTTCATATTTAATAAACACAGAGAAAAATGTTTAAAAGTTCACTGGTTTTTTTGTATTGTATTATAAAAAATTATAAACAAAAATTGTCCTTTTTAAACTGTCACATCTTTAAAAATCCTGCTGCTTAGAGAACGTGTCTAAATGTTAAATTCTTTAACACACACTCTTGCACCCACTCATAAATATTTACTCACATATGTTTGAAAAAAGAAAAAAGTTTGTCCAACTGATGATGATGATGGTAGTGGTGAGGCTTTCGTTGTTGTTGTCTTTGTTTACGTTTTTATTTGTTTCCTTTTACTTCATTTCTTTATAATTTCATACTTTTTTTTTAAAGAGTGTTAGTATAAGTTGCTCTCAATTCTATGTTTAATTCAAAACACTTGTTCATTTTATTGTTGTTGAAAGAAATTTAATAACGGATTCTATTATATCCCTCTCACAGCAATAGCAACAATAGCAAGAACATCATTATCTCATACACATTCTCCTACTTATCTCTTCATTATCATCATCAGTAGCATCCTTATCATATTTATAACATCACACAGAAACAACAAAAGCAACAATTACACACGCAGCGTTATAAATAAGTATTTATTTACATATACACAATATGTATGTATGTACATTTTAACATTTGTTGTCCTGTTTTATTTTGTGTGTGTCCTTGCTCGTCTCCTCTACTCTCGTCTATTATGTGTGCGAAATAATTGTAGGTTTCACTTGCTCTTTATGTTATTGGTCAGAGTTGGAACTCGTTATTTTATTTAGTAAGTACGTACGACCATACATATGTATATGTATAAGTGAAGGGAACAAACGGTTAATTTAAGTGTTTGATTGTTTGTGACAGAGTGCCCGTTTGAATAAAGGAAAGTTTAAGTCTATGTGCATATGTGTGTGAATTTGTGTTTATGACGCCATTGTGTCAACAGAAATAATCCCTTTAAATATGCTGCAGAATTGTTTTGCAGTGTGTTTTAATTGTAGAGGAAAAGGAAACCATATTTTTAAATAAAGTGCAGAAACATTGTGGTTCTAGTTCAGTTCTAGTTCTGTTCTAGTTCTGTTCTAGTTCTGTTCTAGTTCTGTTCTAGTTCTGTTCTAGTTCTGTTCTAGTTCTGTTCTAGTTCTTTTCTAGTT
>NC_060953.1:5458269-5475487 GCF_022045245.1 Lucilia cuprina | reverse complement strand
AACTAGAACAGAACTAGAACAGAACTAGAACAGAACTAGAACAGAACTAGAACAGGACTAGAACAGAACTAGAACAGAACTAGAACAGAACTAGAACAGAACTAGAACGAACTAGAATAGAACTAGAACAGAACTAGAACAGAACTAAAACAGAACTAAAACAGAACTAGAACAGAACTAGAACAGAACTAGAACAAAACTAGAACACAACTAGAACAGAACAAAACTAGAATATAATTAGTTTATAATGTGAACTTTAGTGTAGTTTAGTCCCAACAAAATCCTAGAGTCTTTATTAAAAATTAATTAAATTCTTTATTGAAATTATAAATAATATTTACCTTTTAAAAAATCATGTGAAAAGCAATAAAGTCTTCGTGGACTTACCTGTAAAGAAAAGAGAAAATTTATTTAAATTAGTACCATATCTAAATAATAAACTTAGCCAAATTATTATAATAAAAAAATAAAATAAATTGTTGTTAATATGACGAAAATTACATCGATTTGTTGTAATATTAACAAATATTTGTTTATCGTCTAGGAAAGGGAATGTTTGCGGTATTAAATTTTGTTTTTGAAAAAAACAATAAATTAAAATTTAAGTTTTTCACTTATTTTAGAGTTTGTTAAAAGTAGGAAATTTTAAAAAATTTCTTCATATTATTAACGAAAGTAGAAAATACTTTTATTTGATTAAAAAGGTTTGCCGTTTGCCTTAAGTGTTAACAATTGCTTTTAAGAATTTAACTAGAATTTGAAATGGCCTCGGATATTAAGTTTTTTTTTTTCAAAAAGACTATTTATCATTTTCCAGAATTACTCCCTGGCTGCTTGTTAAAACAAAATTTGTTGACTTTTTTTTGGAGGATTTTTAATGAAACTTTTTCATTTCTTCTTTCTGCCCAAACAAACTTTCTAATGTTTTTATTTACTTAGTTTTACGTTTGTATACTGTCTACTGTTTGCATAACATCTTTCGTCCTTTTTTTAACCAGCAAAATAGTCATCCATCAATATTAATTAGTAGTCAGTTACGCGAGTTCGTTAACAAGCTTTTTTTAGCAACATGTTATTAGGTTTTGGGTTGGAGGGAAGGAGAGAATCGTTGATTTTGAAATATTAAGTCAATTGTTTATTTACTTTTATGGAATAATTTATTGGGAATTTTGTAAAATTAAGGACTAGATAAGTTTCACATTAAAAATTCTTGAAACCACATTGTTTTATAATTAAAGGGACAAAAACAAGTTTATTTATAGGGCTAGTGGGAGAAAGATGGTTTTAAGAGAAAACTTCTTGGTTTCTGTAGAAAATATCCGTACATTAAGGAAATGGGACACAGTTTGTATGGTTTTACAACTTCAAACTAAGAACAATTAAAAATTAGTACCTTTTTAGTACCTTTTTTAGTACTTTTTTACAAATATTACATAAATTAGTTGATCAAGCAAAAAATTTAGTTTACATCACATTTACAACTTTATTTCATAAGTTTTCTTTAGTCATCATCACCATTCGTCATATCCTGTCTGCCCTTAAAACAATATGGCGCCTTTTAAAAACAGAAGTACTTTTACTTTACAAAACTCAAAAAAAAAAAAAAACAGCATCAGCAAAATAGTTATTGCATTTCACAAAGAAAACTATTTAAAATTAAACAACAAAACAATTTTGTTTGCCAAAAAATATTTTCTACCACGCAATCATAACGTTTAGTTTTAAGTTAAAAACAGCAACAACAATTTTGTTCAATATTTTAGAAATATTTTATTATAAAATGAAACATTTAACTTTCTTTTTGTGCAAAGTTTTCTAGTTATTTATGTGTAAATAATTTTGCTAAAAAAAAAAACGGAAAAAAACTAGACTATAAACAATATTTTTTTGGTAAATGCCAAACTGTCTACTGCGTTTTTGGCTGAGTTACAATTACATTTTTATTTTGTTATCTTTGTTTTGCAATTTTCGATATATTGTTTGGAATATTTTCAATTATTTAACTCTGGGAAGGCGTTACTAGGGCTCACACTCAATAAACTGACCTAGATTTGACTTAGAAATTAACTAGAACAAAACAAAAATAGAACTAGAACAGAATTAGAATAGAGCTAGAACAGAACTAGAACAGAACTAGAACAGAACTAGAACAGAACTAGAACAGAACTAGAACAGAACTAGAACAGAACTAGAACAGAACTAGAACAGAACTAGAACAGAACTAGAACAGAACTAGAACAGAACTAGAACAGAACTAGAACAGAACTAGAACAGAACTGGAACAGAACTAGAACAGAATTAGAACTAGAACAGAACTAGATCAGAACTAACACAGAACTAGAAAACAACCAGAATAGATTTAGAACTGAATTAGAACTATAGACAATCTAAAGTCTCGACTATAGACAATCTAAAGTCTCGACTATAGACAATCTAAAGTCTCGACTATAGACAATCTATAGTCTCGACTATAGACAATCTATAGTCTCGACTATAGACAATCTATAGTCTCGACTATAGACAATCTATAGTCTCGACTATAGACAATCTATAGTCTCGACTATAGACAATCTATAGTCTCGACTACTGACAATTTATAGTCTCGACTATAGACAATCTATAGTCTCGACAATAGACAATCTATAGTCTCGACTATAGACAATCTATAGTCTCGACTATAGACAATCTATAGTCTCGACTATAGACAATCTATTGTCTCGACTATAGACAATCTATAGTCTCGACTATAGACAATCTATAGTCTCGACTATACACAATCTATAGTCTCGACTATACACAATCTATAGTCTCGACTATTGACAATCTATAGACTCGACTATAGACAATCTATAGTCTCGACTATATTATTATTTTTCTGTATATTTAATACTATTTTTTATTTTAATATTATTTTTTTTGGAACAGTCTTAAGTCTCACTTTCATTTCAAGAACCCTGAACTTTATGACAACAGGATAAATGATTCTTTGCTTTTTTTGGCAATTGTTCAAAAGTGGCGTTTTTTCAATGTTTATGGGCAAATAGACAATAATACAAAAAAAAAAACACAAAAAACAAAGAAATGTATTTCGAAATGGGTTACAGGGTAACAATAAACAAAAGAAAACCTTAAATACGTAAGTAAATAGTTGACATAAAATTTTGAGTATTTGGGTTAAGTTTGGCGATTAAATAGAAATATTTTATTAATTAAAGCATAAAATCTTAGATATTTCTTAGCACTAATTTATTAATAAAATAAATTACCCTATATTGTCTTTGATTGTAGAAATTTAAATGAATTTCATTTTAATTTGTATATAACTAAGTTGATTAAGTCAATACGATTCACACCTGTTATTATCTTATCAATAAATTCAAAAATAATCGATTAGCAATACAATTTTAAATAGAAACAATCAAATGTTTTTGGTCTATAATATATCGCATATTGCAGTTATTTGTTTTGTGCATTGAAAAAAATTGCTTACATTTTTTCCAATTATTATTTAAAAAAAATATTTGAGTTAAAAGATAAAAAATAAATAATATTTACTAAAAGAAATAATTAAAAATACGGGTCATTGACGTGCTGAAACATTTTAGATAAAAGACTTTTCGTTAACTTTTAATTTAAAAATTCATTAAACATAAAAACGCGTTATTTGCACTTTAAAATAAACAAAAACAGAGCTACAGCAGAACTAGAACAGAACTAGAACTAGAACAGAACTAGAACAGATCTAGAACAGAACTAGAACAGAACTAGAACAGAACTAGAACAGAACTAGAACAGAACTAGAACAGAACTAGAACAGAACTAGAACAGAACTAGAACAGAACTAGAACAGAACTAGAACAGAACTAGAACAGAACTAGAACAGAACTAGAACAGAACTAGAACAGAACTAGAACAGAACTAGAACAGAACAAGAATAGAACTAGAACAGAACTGAAACAGAACTGGAACAGAACTAGAACAGAATTAGAACTAGAACAGAACTAGAACTAGAACAGAACTAGAACAGAACTAGAACAGAACTAGAACGGAACTAGAACAGAACTAGAACAGAATTAGAACAGAACTAGAACAGAACTAGAACAGAACTAGAACAGAACTAGAACAGAACTAGAACAGAACTAGAACAGAACTAGAACAGAACTAGAACAGAACTAGAACAGAACTAGAACAGAACTAGAACAGAACTAGAACAGAACTAGAACAGAACTAGAACAGAACTAGAACAGAACTAGAACAGAACTAGAACAGAACTTGAACAGAATTAGAACAGAACTAGAACAGAACTAGAACAGAACTAGAACAGAACTAGACTTAACTAGTTTCTGTAATGATTCTTTTCCCAAAATTAGTCTCTATTTTATGGCCTCATAAAATTAAATTGTACAATGTTTGCTTTTTTTACACAAATATAATTGTCAAGAAAATTTTCCTCATTTATAATCTTTGTTCCATTCTTGTATTATTATAAGGAAAATCTTCTATTGTTGTAGCTATTATTTGTATTGTTGTTATTTTTTTTTTACTTTTTTGCTAGACTGAAACAAAAATGTCACCCAGGAGTAATTTTCTTCTAATTTATGTTTCATTATACACTTGAGTAACAGAAAAAAAATATAAATAAAGTGAAGAGGAAGGAAACTTGTAATGACATCCATCCAGCCGACTGTTAGAGAGGAGCTGTATGTGTTTCCTTTTGTACATTTTATTTTTTTACTTTTCATATTTCTATTGTTCTTTTTTAAGTGTAAGTGTAGCTTGTGTGTGTGTTAAGTGTAAGTACGTGAAGATGTCAACTGTTGGAAGTGAATGTTAAAATGTTTTCAAGTGTTTCAATACCATCATGTTTCTAGCGAAATAAGTGAATTTGTGTGAAAGATTTATTGAAGAGGATTAAGTTTTAGGAAGAGTTTAATATTTAAATGTCAAAGGAATAGTTTAATTTATTAGTGTTTCAATTCCAGAACGTTTCAATAAAATTATTTAAAAAGAGCTCAAAACAAAGAAATTTTGAACATTTTACTCAGTTTTTCTCTTATTGTAAAAGGTCTAATTGTTGAATATAGACATGTTTCAATTCCATAACATTCCAGTAAAGCGAAAACACACGAATTTTACGTAAAAATTAGAGAACTAACTTGTTTTTATCGATTTAATTCTATTAAGGAAAAGAATATTATTAATTATTGAAATGTTTCAATTCCATAATGTTCCTAATAAGGAGAAAAAATTCGAATCTTGTAGATTTTAGTAGATCAGGGAAAAATTTTAACAATTCTTTGGTAATTTTTTGAGAAATTTTGATTATTTCATCTTGAAATGTTTCAATTCCATTATGTTTCATTCAACAAGTTTGTATATTTATACATTTTTAACTCATTTCTAAAGATTATTATTTTCATTTCAAGCTATAGAGTGAACTTTCTCTTATTTTGGCCGTAAATGTTTCAATTCAATTTTGTTTCATTTCACATTTTTTAAGATTTTTATATTTTTATTATATTTCTTAGTCGAATTTTTAAAGCTAATAACATTTGTAGTTATTTTTATCTTTTTATCTCTTCAACCGTTTCAATTCCATTGTGTTCCATTAGGAATTTTTGAAGTTTTTGTATATTTTGTTGCATTTTTTCGATAATTTTTTGCAAAAATCATACATTTTTAGTAATTTGTATTAGTTTTTTAAGAAATGTTTCAATTCCATTGTATTCCATTAGGAATTTTTTAAGTTTTTATATATTTTGTTGCATTTTTTCAATTAAGCTTTTATTTTAAAGAAATTTAATTTTTAATTTCATTTTTTTTTTAAATTTTTTTCTTTAATTGTTTCGATTCCATAACGTTTCGTTTTAAAATTTTTTAGATTTCTTTAGATTTTTAATATTTTTTTACAAATTTCTTTTATATAATAGAGGTTTTCAGTCATTTCTATTAGTTTTTCTAGAAATGTTTCAATTCCATTGTGTTCCATTAGGCATTTTTAAAGTTTTTATATATTTCGTTGCATTTTTTCGATCATGCTTTTATTAAAAAAAAAATTAAAACAAGTTTTGTCACTTTTTCTTTAATTGTTTCGATTCCATTACGTTTCATTTTAACATTTTTAAAATTTTTAATATTATTTTACAAATTTCTTTTATTTAATAAAGATTTTCAGTCATTTCCATTAGTTTTTCTAGAAATGTTTCAATTCCATTTTGTTCCATTAGGAGTTTTTTTAAGTTTCAATTCCATTGTGTTCCATTAGGAATTTTTAAAGTTTTTGTATATTTTGTTGCATTTTTTCGATAATTTTTTGCAAAAATCATACATTTTTAGTAATTTGTATTAGTTTTTTAAGAAATGTTTCAATTCCATTGTATTCCATTAGGAATTTTTTAAGTTTTTATATATTTTGTTGCATTTTTTCAATTAAGCTTTTATTTTAAAGAAATTTAATTTTTAATTTCATTTTTTTTTTTAATTTTTTTCTTTAATTGTTTCGATTCCATAACGTTTCGTTTTAAAATTTTTTAGATTTCTTTAGATTTGTAATATTTTTTTACAAATTTCTTTTATATAATAGAGATTTTCAGTCATTTCTATTAGTTTTTCTAGAAATGTTTCAATTCCATTGTGTTCCATTAGGCATTTTTAAAGTTTTTATATATTTCGTTGCATTTTTTCGATCATGCTTTTATTTTAAAAAAAAAAATTAAAACCAGTTTTGTCACTTTTTCTTTAAATGTTTCGATTCGATTAAGTTTCATTTTTAATTTTCATTAGATTTTTCATATTTTTACATATTTCTTTTATATAATAGAGATTTTCAGTCATTTCTATTAGTTTTTCTAGAAATGTTTCAATTCCAATGTGTTCCATTAGGAGTTTTTCAAATTTTTGTATATTTCGTTGCATTTTTTCGATCACACTTTTATTTTAAAGAAATTTAAAGCAAATTTTGTCACTTTTTCTTTAAATGTTTCGATTCCATTACGTTTCGTTTTAGAATTTTTATAGATTTCTTTAGATTTTTAATATTTTTTTAAAAATTTATTTTGTGTAGCACAAGTTTTCAGTATTTTCTATAAGTTTTTCTAGAAATGTTTCAATTCCATTTTGTTTCATTTGACATTTTTTTCAATTTTTAAATATTTTCTTACATTTTTTATAGGAATTTATTAAATTAATAACATTATCTCTAATTTGTATTACTCTTTCTAGAAATGTTTCAATTCCATTTTGTTTCATTTCGCATTTTTTTTATACTAAAACATTTTTGTTACATTTTTCAATCGAATTGTTTTATTTAATAACATTTGAAGTAATTTTTCCCTCTTCACCTTGTCAACTGCTTCAAATCCCTTACGTTTTTTTCCCAATTTTAAAGCGCTTTTATTATCTCATTTTAAATTTAAATATTTTCAATAATAACCGACGTCATTTCTATAAAAATAGCAACAAAATATTTTATCTTTTCTTTAGTTTTAAGAAATTTATTTGCTACCGTTTATTTATTACTTAAATATTTACTTTAAATATGTTTTTTTTTAAACAATATTCAAACACAAGTGTTTCAAACACCTCGTTATTATTTAAACAGTTTTTTTTTGACAATATTTCAAAAATAAAAAAAAAACAATAGATATTTATCAATTGTTTTTTTATAACCCCATAACTCACGTTCTATATTTCTTTATTAATTACTTTTTTTCCACAAAAAAAAATTACACAAATATTTGTCTGCATTTCGTAGACATCTATTATTTTGTTAAAATGAAATTTATCAAAATTTTAAACACAATTTATCAAATCAACAGGCTTTCTTTCTTCCAAACACTACACACATCCATCAGTTTTTTTTTTCTTTCTTTTTTGCTATAACTCAAGCACACCTTTAGTTTTTCCCTTTCATTTGTTACACTTTTTTCTGCCGTTTTCTTTACACAGGAAATCCTTTATACTTTTCTGTTATCAATGCGTGTTTATTATAATCACGCACTTGTTAAAATTACATTTCTTTTTTCTAATTTATTTTTCTGTGCCTTTTCGTTTTTTTTTTTCTCTACTTCATATCGACTCATGTACCGCCCCTTTTAATTGCATTAAAATTATTATTAGAAAAAAAAAAAAACAGGGACACGGCAGGCAAAAATTGTTTTAAATAATAGTTATAGCAGTCATGTGGTTCTAAAGTGCGGAGGTGAGCAGAGAAAATAAAAATTGTTATTAAAAAAAAAAAAAACATCGAAACTTTTTAGTTTTCAAAAATTTAAAAGAAAAACATCGAAAATCTTCTATTACCAAAGAAGAACATCGAAAGTCTTTCAAAATTAAACAAAAACATCAGAAAAACGTAGAAATTCTTCTGTTATTAAAGAAAATAATCAAAAATCTTTAGTTAATAACGAAAAACATCGAATTTCTTCAATTAGTAAGGAAAAACATCGAAAATATTCTAATATTAAAGAAAAATATCGAAAATTTCATTTAATTAAGAAAAACATCAAAAATAATCAAAGAAAAACATAGAAAGTGTTCCACTATTAAACAAAAGCATCAAAAACATCGAAGTCTGAAGAAAAACTCTTCTTACTAACTAACTAACTAACTAACTAACTAACTAACTAACTAACTAACTAACTAACTAACTAACTAACTAACTAACTAACTAACTAACTAACTAACTCATTAACAAATTAAAGAAATAACTAAAGATAAACTATTGTTCAAAAAAACATCGAAATTCTTCTTCGAGTAAAGAAAAACATCCCAACTATTTCTTAAACAAAAACATAGAAAATCTTCATAGAATAAAGATAACTTTATAAGACTTTGATTGTTAAATGAAAACATCGAAAAATTTTTATTACAACGAAAATCTAGTTTTATTAAAGAAAAACATCGTTTTTTTTCTGTAATTAAATAAAAACATCGAAAATCTTCTATTATTAAAGAATATATCAAAAATTGTCTGTTGTGAAATAAAAACATCGAAAATCTTCTAATAATAAACCTGATCATTGCAAGTCTTCGATTATTAAATAAAAACGACGATAATCTTCAGTTATTAAACAAAAACATAGAAATTTTGCTTCTAATAGTAAAGAAAAACATCGAAACTCTAATTTTATTAAAGAAAAACCATTAAAATTTATAAGACTTTGATTGTTAAATGAAAACATCGAAAATCATCTGTTATTAAACAATAACATCGAAATTCCTCTGAAAGTAAACAAAAACATCGAAAATTTAGTTTTATTAAAGAAAAACATCGAATTTCTTCTGTTATCAAAAGAAAACATTGTACATCTTCTGAAAATAAAAAACAACATCGAAAATATCGTTTTATTAAAGAAAAACAACGAATTGCTCCTGTAAATAAAGGAAAACTTTGAAATTCTTCTGAAAGTAAAAAACATTGTCGAAAATATTGTTTTTTAAGGAACAACATCGAATTTCTTTTGAAATTAAAAGAAAACATCGAAAATCTTCTGAAAGTAACGAAAAATATCGAAAATACAGTTTTATTTAAGAAAAAACATCGAATTTCTTCTATAATTAAAGGAAAGCATCGAAAATTTTCTGAAAGTATAGAACAACATCGAAAATATTGTTTTATAAAAGAAGAGCTTCGAATTTCTTCTGTAATTAAAGGAATGCATCGAAAATCTTCTCAAAGTAAAGAAAAACATCGAAAATTTAGTTTTATTAAAGAAAAACATCGAATTTCTTCTGTAATTAAAGAAAAACATCGAAAATCTTTTGAAATTAAAAAAAACCTCGAAAATCTAGTTTTATTAAAGAAAAACATTGAAAATCTTGTTTTATTAAAGAAAAACATTGAATTTCTTCTGCAATTAAAGAAAAAATCGAAAATATTGTTTTATTAAAGAAAAACATCGAATTTATTTTTTAATTAAATGAAATCATCGAAAATCCTTTGAAAGTAAAGAAAAACATAGAAAATATTCTTTTACAAAAGAAAAACATCGAATTTCTTCTGTAATTAAAGGAAAACATCGAAAATCTTCTCAAAGTAAAGAAAACATCGCAAATATTGTTTTGTTAAAGAAAAACATCGAATTTCTTCTGTAACTAAAAAAAACATTGAAAATATTTTCAAAGTAAAGAAAAACATAGATAATATGATTTTATTAAAGAAAAACATCGAATTTCTTTTGTAGTTAAAGAAAAACATCTAAAATCTTCTGAAAGTATAGAAAAACATCGAAAATACAGTTTTATTAAAGAAGGACATCGAATTTCATCTGTAATTAAAGGAAGGATTTTGAAAGTAAAGAACAACATCGAAAATATTGTTTTATTAAAGAAAAACGTCGAATTTCTTCTGTAATTAAAGAAAAATATCGAAAATCTTCTGAAAGTAAAGAAAAACATCGAAAATCTAGTTTTAGTAAAGAAAAACATCGTATTTCTACTATAATTTAAGGAATCTATAGAACAACATCGAAAAATATTATGTTATTAAAGAAAATCATCAAATTCCTTTTGTAATTAAGGAAAAAACATCGAAAATCTTTTTAAAGTAACGAAAAACATCAAAAATATTGTTTTATTAAAGAAAAACGTCGAATTTCTTCTGTAATTAAAGAAAAACATCGAAAATCTAGTTTTATTAAAGAAAAACATAGAATTTCTTCTATAATTAAGGAAAACATCATAAATCTTCAATTGTTAATGAAAAGTATAAAAAATCTCTTTTTGCTAAATAAAAACATCGAAAAACTTTGATTATTAAACAAAAACATCGAAATTCTGCGACGATGTGAAGAAAAACATCGATTGTCTGCAAGTAGAAAAGAACATTGAAAAACATCGAAATTCTCTTTTTATTAAAGAAACTCATCGGAAATCTTTTATTATTAAAAAAAAACATAAAAAATATTCTATGGTTAAAGGAAAATTTAAAAATTCTTTAAGAAAAATTTCAAAAAATCCTTTTAAAACAAAAAAAAATATATAAAAATTTCCATTTCAGGAAAAACCGAAAAAAAATTACTTTAAAAAAACTCACACGCACACCTTAACATTACTTAAGTATAACAGAGTTATACTTACCCAGTAATATATTACATAGTTTACACCTAAAGTCTAAGTGCTAAATATAAGAAGAGGTACAAAAATAAAATATGTTTATGTATGCATAAGCAACAACAATTTCCTCATAAATGTACATATAAAGCAAACACACGCACATATTTATTTATTTAACAAAGCATAGAATATTTTTCTATGTTTATGTAAACTTGTTTGTATGTTTGTACATTGAGTAACGACGATACATCATCTACATAATTTATACAAACAAATAGAAACATATTTGTTTGTATGTTTTGAAAGTATGTTTGCTGTTGTTGTTGTTGGAAAAACCTCATCTCTATAATGAATGGAATGAATGAAATAATGAATGCTTTGGTTGTTGATATTATTATTACTCTTTTACTCCTTACTTCTACTCGACGTTGTCACCTATTCATGTAATAAACAAATTTGTATGCATGTTGAAGAAGTGTAAATGTATACATATATGCGTGACACCCCAGCTGAGAGTGTGTAAAGTGTGTATGTAAATTTGCTTATGAAATTGGAGCAGCAGTGTATCTCTTGTTAACGTCCTTTTTTTTGCGTTTTTTGCTATTTTATTTGTATTAATGAAAGGCTGTTTTATAAAAGAGGAGTCAGTCAAGCTTTTGAGGACTTACAAGTCATACATAATAAAGTCCCTCACTCCACCCCCCCCTACCATTTTGATTACATGTAGGTGAGGTTTTTTGCTTTTTGTAATAATAAATATTATATACATTTACTCTCTATTACCAACCAGCATACAAAAATTTAAAATATGTATTTTTTCCTTTCTTTTTGCTAACAAGGTAGGCTTTTCTTTTGTTGACGACAGGTGTGGGTGACTAAAGGAATTTTATTCATTTTTTGAAATGTCATAGAAGAAGGAGATATGATAATAATATTTATAAAATAATGAAGTTTTGTTTTATGCTGAACCAGGAAATTGTTTTATTAAAAGTTGGAAAATAGCAAGGAAATCCTTAAAGAAGATTTTTAAAGTTTCTACTTTGGAAATGAAATTTTTTTTAAGTAACAGAAGATTTTCGATGTTTTTCTTTACAAACACAAGATATTCGATGTTTTTCTGTAATAACAGATGAATTTCGATGTTTTACTTTAATAACACAAGATTTTGGATATTTTTCTTAAGGAAAAATGAATTTCGATGTTTTTCTTTAACAACACAAGATTTTTAATGTTATTCTTTAATAAAATATTAATTTCAATGTATTTCTTTAAAAATACGAGATTTTCGATAATCTTCTTTAATAAAAGTAGACTTATTTTTCTTTAAAACTCAAGGTTTTCGATGTTTTTCTTCAAAAAAAAAATAAGAATTTTGATATTTTTCTTTAAAAACACAAGATTTTCGTTGTTTTTCTTTAATAAAGAAGAATTTCGATGTTTATCTTTTATAACACAAGTTTTTCGATGTTTTTTTCTTAATAACACACGGTATTCGATGTTTTTGTGTAATAACAAAAGAGTTTCGATGTTTTTTTTTTTGTAATAACAAAAGAAGTTCGATGTTTTTCTTTAATTAAAAACATTTTGAATGTTTTTCATTATGAAATGAAAAATTTCAATGTTTTTCTTTAATAAAACAAGATTTTCCATGTTTTTTCAATAATAAAAGAAGAATTTCGATGTTTTTATTTAATAACACAAGATTTTAGATGTTTTTTCTTTAATAATACAAGGATTTCGCTGTTTTTCTTTAATAAAAGAAGAATTTCGATGTTTTTCTTTAATAACATAAGATTTTCCATGTTTTTCAATAATAAAAGAAGAATTTCGATGTTTTTCTTAAATAACACAAGGTTTTCGATGTTTTTCTTTAATAAAATAAGAATTTCGATATTTTTCTTTAACAAGGTTTTCGATGTTTTCTTTAATAAAAGAAGAATTTCGATGTTTTTCTTTAACAACACAAGATTTTCGTTGTTTTTCTTAAAAAAAGAAGAATTTCAATGTTTTTCTTTGATAACACAAGATTTTCGATGATTTTCTTTAATAACACAAGATTTTCAAGGTGTTTCTTTATTAACACAAGATTCTCGATGTTTTTCTTTAATAACACAAGGTTTTCGATGTTTTTCTATAATAACGCAAGATTTTCAATGTTTTTCTTAAATAAAAAAAGAATTTCGATGTTTTTCTTTCATCAAGGAAGATTTTCTTTAATCTCAGCAGAACGGCAATGTTATATGTTAATAACGAAAACTTTCGATGTTTTTTAGAAAGTTTTTCGATGATTTTATTAAACATACAGAATTATTTCAATGTTTTCTTTATGAAGTTTTTCGATGTTTTCGTTTAAAAGAAAAGACAACCTTCTTTCGTTAGAACAGAAGACTTTCCACATTTTCCATTTAATAACAGAAGAATTGCGATTTTTTCTTTAATAATGGAAAATTTTCGATGTTTTTCTTTAAAAATTAAAAATTTTGATGTTTTTTTAAGTTTTTCGTTATTTTTATTTAACCAAATATAAATTTCGATGTTTTTCTTTCAAAAACCAATTTTTGATATTTTCCTCTAATAATAAAAGAAATTCGATGTTTTTCTTTAATTTCAAAAGAATTTCTATGTTTTTACTTTAATAACAGAATAAATTCCACGTTTTTTAGAAAGTTTTTTGATGTTTTCATTTAACAAAAAGGATTTTTAATATTTTCTTTTAATGAAATAAGATTTTCGATGTTTTTATTTTATAACAGAAGACATTCATTCTTTTTCTTTAATAACGAAGAATTTCGATGTTTTTTATAAAGTTTTTCGATAATTTCATTTAACAAAAGTCCATTATTAATGATTTTCTTTAATAACGGAAGACTTTCGATGTTTTTCTTTCTTAATAAAAAATGTTCGATGTTTATTCCTCAATAAACGAAGATTTTTCGATGTTTTTATTAAATGTTGTAAAGTTTTCGATGTTTTTCTCGTTTAATAGAAAATTTTTTATGTTTTCTATGTTTTCCTTTTATAAAAGAATATTTTAAATATTTTTCGTTAAAAGTTTACAATTTGCGATGTTTTTCTTGAATAGAAGAAGATTTTCCTAGGGGCCTCTTTATTCAAATAATATTTTCGAATTTTTTTCACCAATAAAAGAAGATTTTTGATGGGTTTCTTCAATGTTATGAAATTTTTGATGTTTTTTCTTTTTATAGAAGATTTTCGATGTTTTTCTTAATTGATAGAAGAATTGTATTGTTTTTTTATTGAAAACAGGTGATTTTCGATGTTTTTTCTTCATTAAGATACAATTTTCTATGTTTTTCTTTTATAAAATTATGTTTTCAATATTTTTCACTAATAGTAGATAATTTGCAATGTTTTTCTAGAATAGAAGAATATTTTCTTAAAACATTTCGATGTTTTTTCTTCAATAAAAGAAGATTTTTAATGGGTTTCTTCAATTATATGAAATGTTCGATGTTTTTTCTCTTAATAGAAGATTTTCGATGTTTTTCTTAACTAAAAGAAGATTTGTAATTGTTTTCTTTGAAAACAGAAGATTTTTCTTGTTTTTTCTTCAGTAATACAAAAATTTTTATGTTTTTCTTTTATAAAAGAATATTTTCAATATTTTTCGTTAATAATGCGATGTTTTTCTTAAATAGAAGAAGATTTTCCCACAGTTCTTTTTATTAATAAAACATTTTCGATGTTTTTTTTTTAATTAAAATTATTTTTTGATGATTTTCTTTAATAATAAAATGTTTTCGATGTTTTTCTCTTTGAAAATAAACAATTTTAATTATTTATTCTTCATTAATATAAAATTTTCGAAATTTTTCTTTAATTAATGACTATTTTCAATGTTTTTTCGTTAATAGTAGAAAATTTGCGATGTTTTTGGAAGACTCTCATTGTAAATAGAAATTTTTCGATGTTTTTCTTTAACAATAGAAAACTTTCGATAGTTTCCTTTAACAACATAAGATATTCGATGTTTTTATTAAATATGAAAACAATTTCGATATTTTTCTTTGATAAAAGAAAACTTTCGATGTTTTTCTTTGATAAAAGAAAACTTTCGATATTTTTCATTAATTTTAAAAGATTTTCTATGTTTTTGTTAAATATCAGAAACTATTTTCTTTAATATTAGATCAGAATTTTTATGTTTTTCTTCAATATTACATAACTTTCGATGTGTTGCCTCTAAAATCCCAAAAATTTTTGAATTCTATGTTTCTTTTTACAAGACTCTTTCCTTTGGTCTTCTTAAACCCTTAATACCTTTAAAACCCCTGATCTTTAAAAGCTTTTTACTTCCCATTATTAGTTCATTATTTAGAAATTGTCTTCCTTTTTTCAAACAACTCACAAACATGCCACAAATTAACTATGCGTTCTTTATGTTGGTCAAACCTTTATGTGACATAATGAAACAATATTATGACAGTTACAGATTACAGCTGTGTACTGAGTAATATTAATGTCAGTAAAATGTTTTAAATAACAAAATCCCCCAGATAACAAAGGAAAGCTTTATATGTTAGATAAAAGAGAGAGAGTGAGAGAGTGGGGGAGTAAGTGATTGGTTGGGTCCTGTAGTAATAAATGAAAGTTGTACATGTTTTGATTTTTGAAATGTAAAACAGGTAAGATTTATTTTTTAAATAAAAAATTGTCTAGGGAAAAGTAATGTTTTTTGGTTGATGAAGAGAGAAATGAAGAAGAGATTATTTTCTATAGGGAATGGAAATAAGTTTTAGTTAAAAACCACTGATTAGGCTTCACTTTTTTCTATTCTGATAAGAAATAGAAATCAAGCAAACAACTATATATTTACGGTTAAAGAAGGAGGCCTAAGTTTAAATTGTAAAAATAGTTTTGAAAATAATATGAGACTGCTTATCTCAAAAATATATTAAAAAGAAAAAGTATTTTTTTTTTTTTTTTTTGAAAAGTGAAATTTTTAAAACTTTATAGAATTGTTGAGACAGCTATTAAAACAAAACTATTTAAAGCTTTTATTAAGTTGAACATCTACTTTCACTTAAAATTACAATAGATTAATTTTTAATTTTGTAACAAATTTTATAAACAAAACAATTTTGAACTCTTTTTCAGTCTAAAGATAAATTCAAAATTTTTTTTCATAATAAAATTTGTTGCAAAATTCGCAACTAATCTATTTTAGTTTTAAATGAAAGTAGATATTCAACTCAAACAAAGCTATAAAAAGTTTTATTCTAATAGCTATTTTAACAATTTTATAAAGTTTTGAAAATTGCACTTTGCCAAAAAAATCTTTTCCAACTTTTCCCTCAAAAAATTTTAATTTATCTATAAATTATTTTTAGTAATTCTCTCTATTTTTTATTTATTCAAATAAAACAATAGTAAAAATTATATAAATTCAGTTTTCTTTTCATTCTTCAAAAGCGGAAACATTGTTCAGATAAAATTATATTTTATTCATATAATCAGTGAAAAATAAAATTGTAAGCCTACTTTAACATTTACTCATGAGTATGTGTATTTGATTTAATTCAAGTTTTAATATCGAAATATTATATGAACTTTACACTAAACCACACAATATTTATACATTTATATATTTCCACATACACACATACATAAGTATTGTGATTCAATCAAATCTACATAATTTTTGTTTTGTTCTGTGAATGATAAAAAAATACCACGTAACCATAAACACAGAGAGAAAATTCTAGGAGGATTTTGAAAAATTTCTTGTTGGGTATAGTCTAGTCTATAGTGTGGACTATGTTTAGCCTATAGTCAGGGCTATAGTCTAGTCTTTACTCTATAGCCAATTCCACAGTCACTAGTTTAATACATAGTCCACTGTATAGTCTAGTCTATATTTCAGTCTATAGTCTAGTCTAGTCTAAAGTCTAGTCAATAGTCTAGTCTAAAATCTAGTCTATAGTTCAGTCTATAGTCTAGTCTAAAGTCTAGTCAATAGTCTAGACTAAAATCTAGTCTATAGTCTAGTCTATAGTCTAGTCTATAGTCTAGTCTAAAATCTAGTCTATAGTTCAGTCTATAGTCTATAGTCTAGTCTATAGTCTAGTCTATAGTCTAGTCTATAGTCTAGTCTATAGTCTAGTCTATAGTATAGTCTATAGTCTAGTCTATAGTCTAGTCT
>NC_060953.1:5456694-5458169 GCF_022045245.1 Lucilia cuprina | reverse complement strand
GACTAGACTATAGACTAGACTATAGACTAGACTATAGACTAGACTATAGACTAGACTATAGACTAGACTATAGACTAGACTATAGACTAGACTATAGACTAGAAAATTATAAGTTTTTATATTCAACTGTAAAAATTTTCTGAAACATATGCTGGTGGGTGAACAAGAACTGTTTTTTTGTCACCGACTATCTAACCACTAGTAGCAGCAGTATATTTTCACATACAAATATCAACTAAATAAAACAAAAGAACTAAACTTAATAATAAAAACCATATGTTGTTTCAAAAGACAAACATAAATTCATATACATATATGAAGTACGCAAAAAAAAACCTTAAAACCATAGTGGACTAAATAAAACAAGGGAATCTAAAGGGTGTCAAAACACCAGCACAGACGACAGTCTGAAACAAAAACGAAACGAAATGACAATGACACACTCAACATTTAAAAATCAGCATATAAGGAGGACTTCATTCCCTTAAAAACAACATCTGGACTTTATATGTTCTTTTAAATTGTAGTAAAAATATATAAATGAGTCGGTTTTTTTTAATATTTTTTGTGATAAATTCAAGACTAATTAGTATTGTGTGTGTGCGCGAATGTATATAGTTTTATTATTTATTAAATGTTGTTTAACAAATTCATTAAGATTTTCTGTTTCTGTGGGATTTATTGTTTAGTTATGTGTAGAACATAAATAATAATTTTTAAATCTTACACTTTATTAGTTAAATACATATGTATGTAGTATGTATATACACACATACATATATAAACATATATGTACGAATTTATATGGTGATCATTTGAAGGAGGAGGGATTGGCATATACTCGGCCGTATGTGTTCTTTTGTTATTTGATTATAATCAAATTTTATTGTTCTAAAGAAATTAATAATTGTTGTTGAAAAGAAACCACAAAATATTTTATGAAAATTTTCTAAATGTGAAATACACTGAAAGAAAATTTTTATATAGTAAAGACTTGTTTAGAGAAAAGACTAGATCAGGAACTAGACTATAGAGTAGACTATGCGTAACACTATGGACTAGACTTTATACTAGACAATGTATATTACTATAGACTAGACTAGACTAGAGTATAGACTATAGACTAGACTATAGAACAGACTATTGACTATATAAACTAGACTATAGACCAGACTAGAGTATAGACTAAACTATAGACTAGATTATAGACTAAACTATAGACTAGACTATAGACTGGACTATAGACTAGACTTTAGACTAGACGATAGACCCGGCGATAGACTAGATGATAGACTAGATGATAGACTAGACGATAGACTACACTATAGAGTAGACTATACACTAGACTAGACTATAGACTAGACTAAAGACTAGACTTTAGACCAGACTATAGACTAGACTATAGACTAGACTATAGACTAGACTATAGACTAGACTATAGACTAGACTATAGACTAGACTATAGACTAGACTAT
>NC_060953.1:5425538-5456594 GCF_022045245.1 Lucilia cuprina | reverse complement strand
AGTCTATAGTCTAGTCTATAGTCTAGTCTATAGTCTAGTCCATAGTCTAGTCTATAGACTAGTCTATAGTCTAGTCTATAGTCTAGTCTATAGTCTAGTCTATAGCCTAGTCTATAGTCTTGTCTAAAGTCTAGTCTAAAGTCTAGTCTATAGTCTAGTTTATAGTCTAGTCTATAGTCTAGTCTATAGTCTAGTCTATAGTCTAGTATATGGTCTAGTCTATAGTCTAATCTATAGTCTAGTCTATAGGCTAGCATATAGTCTATTCTATAGTCTATTCTATAGTCTATTCTATAGTCTATTCTATAGTCTAGTCTGTGGTCTATTCTTTAGTTTAGTCTTTAGCCTAGTCTATAGTCTAGTCCATAGTTTAGTCTTATATTCTAGACTATAATCTATATTCTGGTCTGGATTTTGACTTGGTCTTGTCTGATTTTTGTCACTTTTTGTAACTCTATTTGTTTTCATTACCACCCACTTTTAGATAAATTTCAAAGCAAATCCCGCAAGTACAGCACTTTCGCTTTTTAACAGCAAAAATGTTCACAATTTTTATTTGTAATTTTTTTTTTTCAAAATATTCAATTCAATATTTTTTATTCATGGTCCACTGATAGACGACAAAGACACTTGGAATGTACGCAGCAACAGCAGTGGCTCTAGCAAAACCAACTACATTCATTCGGTTGTGCACATAAAACAAAAGGGTTCCAGCAGCAACAACAACTGACTCTATCTCTAACTCATGAGTCATTCAAATCTGTTGTTAATGCTTGTTTTTTTTTTTTTTTTTGTCAGTTGGCTTTACTTTTGTGTATAGTGGACTGACTGGTGGTCTTTTTTGGTGTTGGAACATTGTTTTATATTGAACAAGTGAGGTGCAGGAGTGTCTAAATATTGTGAAAAGTGGGGATTTTACAGACCAATGAATGCGTTACAAAGTACTGATGAGATTTGGTTCTTATTGTTTTTCTTATTTTTTGTTTTCTACATTTTCTAGGTAAGAGATTTAAAAGCTCTTTTAGCATAGACTTTTTTTCATGTGACCAAAAAAATCTGTTGTTTTATGTTCTTTGGTTAAAACAATAGCTCAAGAACAATAGAGCTTAGGGGACAAGCTATTCTAAATACCGTTTAGGAAAAGGTGTGAGTACAATAGATTTTAAAAGTAAAAAAGAGAAATGTTCGAAACTGTACAATAAAAGGGAAAGTATTTACAATTTGTTGAAAGGTCTTTAAAGAAGGATTTTAGGGTTATTTTTAAAGAGCAATAGTGATAAGTGAGTCCATTTTAAAGGGATCTAATAATGAGCCAAAGTAGAGAGTCAAAACAACAGCATTTCGAAAACTTTATTCAAAGTTATACAATTAAGTACTTAAGCAAAAATGTAAAATTTTCAAAACCCTAGAATTTCGGAATGTTAGCCCGATTTGTTTGAAAATTACTATAATGACAGATAAAGAGTTAAGCTTTTAAAAGATACTTGGCTGAAAAGAAAACTTCCACTGTAGCTTAAGTTACAGTGAAGCAAAGTTTGACATCAAAGCTAAAAGAGGAAAATTTAAAAAAAAAATTATTCAAAAGGCGATATCTACAAAATTAATGGACTTATTGGATTAAAATTCAGTTTAAGCTTTCACAATAAACTTAAAAGAGAAGAGTAGCTAGAGGATAAGTTGTCATAAAGCAAAGTAAAGCTTTAAAGCAAGAATTTCCAAAACAAGAACATTTCTCTTAGAGACCTAAAACTTTGAAACTACTGGTCCGATTGGTTTAAAAATTTGGATAATCACAAACAAAGTGTTAAGCTTTCAAAATAACTTTAATTAATAACATAAATTTAATTGTCAATTAAGTTATAAAAAGACAAAGTTGAGTACCTCTGGTTTACATTTTTTTCAATTATTGTTTTTTTTAATTAAAACATTTAATACTTTTTTATTAAAAATTTTATAACAAAATTGTCCATTAAGCCTACAAACTTGCATTTACAAAAAAAAAAATTGCAATTCAGATTTTTTTTGCGTCCAGCGAACTGTCTGCTTTTTTTATTGAATTCTTTGCTTAGGCCAAAGGTATAAAATGACACTTACAACAAAAAAATTTTTGTTTATAACAAAAAATTGTTAACTCACCTTAAATTAATTTCTCCTTACACATCGATTTAAAGCACAATATATAAACTTTTTAACTTTTAACAAATTTTCTTTAGTTTAGGCATTTTTTTATAAATAAAAATTATTAACATTGTATTTTTTTAAACAAATTTGTTTGTTTTTATTATTATGTTGTAATTATTTAGTTAATTTTACAATTTTTTTTTTAAAAATTTTCTTAAAACACTATAAATTTTAATGAAATGTTTAGAATTATTAATACTTAAAAAAAAACACTTGCCTAAAACAACAACAATATTCATGTAAACAAAACAACAAATCAATTAACACACTCTTTTTAATTGTAACAAACCACAACAATAATTACAAAGAGAAAGAGAGAGTTTAAACAAAAAAACCCGTTAGTTTGTAAGGGGAGTTTTTTTTTCTTTTTTTGAGTTGCCAAAGTGACAAAGTGCTTAACAAGGGCGTTTAATAACAACAAATGTTGTTGTTATTCTTGCTGTTTATTTTACGAGTATTTTGACAACAAGAAAAGGAACCGAAAAACAGCAAAACAAAACATGTAAACATTTACATACTCAAACAAACACATGTTTATGAACAGTTTAGAGGAGCGAGAGAGCTGGTACAAGATGCTTACAAGGCAGGAGCAGGGCTGCCAGATCAATTTTCTACTAACTAACTAGATTAAAACTAGAACAGAACTAGAACAGAACTAAAACAGGACTAGAACAGAACTAAAACAGAACTAGAATAGAACACAACTAGGACAGAGCTAATACAGAATTAGAATAGAAATGCAACATATTTAAAACAGAACTAGAACAGAAATGAACCGAACTAAAATAGAACTTGAACATAACTTGAACAGAACTAGAACAAAACTACAACAGAACCAGAACAGAAGTAGAAGACAACTAGAACAGAGCTAGAACAAAACAGAACCAGAACAGAACTAGAACAGAACTAGAACAGATCTTGAACAGAACTAGAAAAGAACTAGAACAAAACTAGAACAGAACTAGAACAGAACTAGAACAGAACTAGAACAGAACTAGAACAGAACTAGAACAGAACTAGAACAGAACTAGAACAGAACTAGAACAGAACTAGAACAGAACTAGAACAGAACTAGAACAGAACTAGAACAGAACTAGAACAGAACTAGAACAGAACTAGAACAGAACTAGAACAGAACTAGATCAGAACTAGAACAGAACTAAAACAGAACTAGAACCTAACTAGAACAGAACTAGAACAGAACTAGAACAGAACTAGAGCAGAACTAGAACAGAACTAGAACAGAACTAGAACAGAACTAAAACAGAACTAAAACAGAACTAGAACAGAACTAGAACAGAACTAGAACAGAACTAGAACAGAACTAGAACAGAACTAGAACAGAACTAGAACAGAACTAGAACAGAACTAGAACAGAACTAGAACAGAACTAGAACAGAACTAGAACAGAACTGGAACAGAACTAGAACAAAACTAGAACAGAACTAGAACAGAACTAAAACAGATCTAGAACAGAACTAGAATAGAACAAAAACAGAGCTAGAACTAGAACATAACTAGAACAAAACTAGAACAGAACTAGAACAGAAATAGAACAGTACTAGAACAAAACTAGAACAGAACTAGAACTAGAAGAATTAGAACAGAACTGGAACTTAAACAGAACTAGAACAGAATTAGAACAGAACTAGAACAGAACTCGAACAGAACTAGAACAGAACTAGAACAGAACTAGAATAGAACTAGAATAGAACTAGAATAGAACTAGAATAGAACTAGAATAGAACTAAAACAGAACTAAAATAGAACTAGAACATAACTAAAACAGAACAAGAACAAAACTATAACAGAACCAGGACAGAACTAGAATAGAACTAGAACAGAACAGAACTAGAACTAGAACTAGAACAGAACTAGAACTAGAACAGAACTAGAACAGAACTAGAACAGAACTAGAACAGAACTAGAACAGAACTAGAACAGAACTAGAACAGAACTAGAACAGAACTAGAACAGAACTAGAACAGAACTAGAACAGAACTAGAACAGAACTAGAACAGAACTAGAACAGACCTAGAACGGAAATGAGCTAGAACTGAACTAGAACATAACTAAAACATATCTAGAACTAGATTTCGAGATTTTGATACTTTTCCAAAAAGTTTCAAAATAATATTAAATGACGTCTAATCTGGCAGCTATCAGCAGGTGTGTGTGGGTTTTTTAAGGGAAATTTAAAAGAGAGTAAAAAATAATAAAAAAAAAAATATTAAGGATTGTCGGTGAAAAACAAAAAACGAAGAATTTTATTACAAAAATAAGCAATTTAAGTGTTTTAGTAATATTTAAGCCTAAATTAAAATTTTTGTTTTGTGGCAGGATTTTTTTTAATATCTCACAATTGTAGTTTCCTGTTTATTTTTTTCCTGTTTTAAACATTTTCTTTAGATTAGCAGGAGAGTTATAACAACAACAAAAACAAATAAAACAAAAAATTCACTCTCTTCCTGGTTTTTATTTTGCACTCACTTTTTTATAAAAAAAATTTAGCAATATTTTAACTTTAATTAAGCAAATTTTAGAAATTTTTTTATTAATTTTTTTTTTTTTATAAATTTTCAAAAATTTTCTTCCTTTTTCAGAAAATCTTTCTTAGATGTTTTCTCATAATCGTAAACACAATTTTTTATACAAAAAGTTAAAAATTTTTCTATATGTTTCCACTTTCTGTCTTGATATTTTGTTTATCCGTAGAGAAAATTTTTTTGTAAACCGAAAGAACGAATCCCATACATATGTATGCCCACAACGGTTGATAAGTAACGACTAAAAAACTTTAGAGTGGAACACATTGAAATATTTGATGGATTATACTTTTTTTCTGATTGAGCAACAAAACCCTCCACACACACACACGCACACATAAACCTACTCATATGTACAAACATGTTAAAAACGAAACACTCGTCCATGTAAAGAAAAACAAATTGAAATGAAATTGTTTTTTTTTTTATTTTATCAAATGCCGCTGTTTCATTTCTCTTAGTGTTTCACTACACCAACCACAATAGTTGACAGATAACAGTTAAATTTTGTTTACATGTTTCTCAAATGTTGCTGAGAAATGTTGCTAACGGTATAAAAAGCTGTAATGTTATTTTAGCGGTTTTTATTTGAGGAAAAAGTGTTAAGTTATCAGCGAAAAATTTCCTTTAAAGAGCAAAACTGCACAAAGTGCAATGAACGGATTCAAACTACAACAGATATAAGTACTTTATACTTTGCCATAGGAAAAAAATATGGGAAAAAAAGAGGATGTTTTCGGAGGGATCTAAAGGCAACAAAAGCCTCTTAACGTGTAAAGTCGGTGTGGCTAGAACTGGAGTCGATGGCGAAAAAATTCCGACGATAAATCACCCCAAAATACTTGGTGTCACATTCGATAGCCTCCTTATGTCCTCCGCGCATAACACTGCAATCTGCAACAAGATGCGAAGTAGAAACAAGGTACTCAAGTCTCTAGACGGCAGCACTTGGGCAATGAGTAAAGAAACTGGCCAATCGTTTGGTAGGTAGTTACCAAACGATTGGCCAGTGTCAGTGGTAAACTACGCAGCGTCAGTGTGGATACCCAGAGTTAGCGATAAACAATGGAAGAAGCTCCAATACTGTCAAAACGCAGCTCTTAGAACGGTAACAGGCAGCACTCAAATGACGTCTGATAAACACCTACATGACGAAACGAAGATGCTTTCATTAATGGCACACAACATCTAAGTATGACATCTAAGAACACCTGGATGATGAGAGCTCATACAGGACAGATTTGAATACTATCCACCATGAGGCCATCAATTCTCACCAGTATAATACTGGGAGGTTGTCCCTCACCCGTTGAAAACGAGGAAGGAAATCTATTATGTCGTACTAGAGTGGTATTGGCACAGCATAGATTGGGATGGTGTGCCCGTTTAAACTCATACTGGTCGAGAATAAACGACACCATTTAAGATCTCTGCCCTGCGTGTGGCACAGATCCACACAATGTTCAACACAGCAGGGCAAATCCAACACAGTTGGAACCTGAATCCCTTTGGACCCAGCCGTTAGATGCGGCTCGTCTACTGGGTTTTGATCTAACTGATTTGGATAACCAGAGCGAAGAAGAAGAGTAGGGAATAACAATACTATGTAGAGAACAGTGTATATGTAAGAGCCTAAGAGCCAGTCTGTAGACGTGTGTGGGTAATAAGGTTATAGAGTTGTCCAAATATGATCAATTTGTAGACAATACTATGTAGAGAACTATGTATTAAAGAGCCTAAAGATCAGTGTGTAAAAGATAATTTTTAAGTTTAGTTAGTTAGTTACTTAGCTAGTTAGTAAGTTAGTTAGTTAATTAGTTAGTTAGTAAGGTAGTTAGCTAGTTAGTTGGTTAGTTAGTTAGTTATTTAGTTAGTTAGTTAGTTAGTTAGTTAGTTAGTTAGTTAGTTAGTTAGTTAGTTAGTTAGTTAGTTAGTTAGTTAGTTAGTTAGTTAATTAGTTAGTTAGTTAGTTAGTTAGTTAGTTAGTTAGTTAGTTAGTTAGTTAGTTAGTTAGTTAATTAGTTAGTTAGTTAGTTAGTTTGTTATTTAGTTAGTTAGTTATTTAGTTAGTTATTTAGTTGGTTAGTTAGTTAGTTAGTTAGTTAGTTAGTTAATTAGTTAGTTAGTTAGTTAGTTAGTTAGTTAGTTAGTTAGTTAGTTAGTTAGCTAGTTAGTTAGTTAGTTAGTTAGTTATCTAGTTAGTTATCTACGGCAAATCCGAAGAAATACACCTAGGCCTCTATCAGGCCTTTTGTGCGCTCCGTAACCAATGTCTCAGGTGGGATTCAAACCCACCACCTCCGGTCTACCAGACTAGAACACTAACCTCTAACCTACCGGAGGCCATCCACTAACCTACCGAAGGCCAATTAGTTAGTAATTTAGTCGCTATATTTCTGCCACATTGACAACACTGATTGTCCACTTGATAAAATTATTAGTTTTATCACTCTCACTTGCCTTAAAATATAATTCATTGTTGTTGTTGCTGCTATTTATCCCCAAACTAAAACAAAAATACTACCCACGACCTCCTGCTGTTCAAATTTATTTCAAGACTCATTCTTACATCCAACTCTTTCATACTATATTTATAACAATTTTGTTTTACTTCTTATTTCCTGTTTTTCTTATCATTCCCAGACACACTCTCTAAATTGAGCAGAAAAACTAAATTGATAACAGCGCAAGTCCTTAAATAGCGACACTTTTATACAACGAAGAAAAAAAAACACAGTCAGCTGTTTTTGCTTTTTAGATATTGTTGTTGTTCATATTCAACGGTTTATTTTATTTGAATGATACCAGAGAGAGTGGAACATGTGATAAGAGAAAAACCCACAGCAAAGATGTTTATAAACATGTTTAGCTATCAACATGTTGATGTGAGAAATTAAAGAAGTGGGAAACATGTTGTTTGTAAAAGAAAAAATGCAGGTGCGGTGACAAAAAATTGTTTAATAATAAATAAACTTGACTTTTCTTCCAAGTTTAAACTAAGTTTTATTTTAAATAAAACTAGGAATTTGTTTTGATATTTTAATAAGAAATAGAATCATTTTTAAATTTAGAGTTTATTTAAAGTTTAAACTAAGTTTATGTTAACAAAAAAAGTTTTGCTTTAAATAGGTTTCTCATTTAGTTGATTGCGGAACTTTTAATGTAATTTTTGACTGCTAAACTTGATTTTTTGCGAAAGTTTAAACTAAGTTTAACTTAAAATTATACTTTTTCACAAAAGAGTTAAACAATACCTTTTCTAAATTTGATTCAGAAACGTTTGAGATATATTTTGGCTGGTAAAATTAACACTTTTTAAAAGTTAACTTTTGACTTATATAGTTATTCCTAAACTTGATTTTTTTGTAAAGTTTAAACTATGTTTAAATAGAAAATTTTTCTTTTTCTAAAAAAAAATGTAATATTTAATTACTATTTTTATCAAAAAACGTTTGGTAGATATTTTTCATTTAAAACTTTAGCTTTCTAAGAGTTTAAACTTAGTTTAACTTAAAATTTTAGTTTTTTTTTTATGAAACTATTTAACAATTTCATATCGAAAAATGATTTAAAAACGTTTGCCATATGTATCGTTTCTTAAACTTGCATTTTCTTAGAAAGATTAAACTAGGTTTAACTTTAAACTATATTTTTTCACAAAAAAATTTTCATAATTTTATATTGATTTCGATTTGCTTGACATATTTTTTGTTTCTTAAACTTGATTTTTTTTTTTTTGAATGTTTAAACTATGTTTAACTTTAAACTTTATTTTTTTCTAAAAAAAATTATAGAATTCATTTTCAAATTTATTTAAGAATCATTTCAAATATTAATTATTGCTTAAACTAAACTTTTGTAAAAAGTTTAAACTAAGTTTAAATATAAAAATCCAAGTTTAAGATGTAAAATTTGAAAATTCTATTAAAAGTTTCTATTTAATTTTGTTAATAATATATTTTGTAAGTTAAACTTGGTCTTAACTAAGAGTTTTAAACAAATTTTTGTTTTATATTTAAATAAAAAGCATTTATTATTTAATTTTAGGTTTTATTTGAATTATGTTTTATTTTTATATAAAATAATTGTTTTTTTTGTTGTTAATGTTTGTTTTATACAAAAATGGTATAAAATGTTTAATGAGCTAGAAACTAATGTTTTAACAAACAGTTATTAAGGAAAATATTACAAAAAACGTAATTATAAGATACGTAAAAGGAAAATGAGTCAAATGGGAATCTCTTTTTAAAGAAACAATAATTTTCAAAAATTACTTATAAACTATAGACGATTCTTGGAAGATACTTAAGAGATTCGGAAGGATTTATTTTTTTAAGTAAAAAAAAATATTTCATGGTTCTTTGGATATGTTAATAACTAGGAAACGATCGATACAAATGACTGATAGTTTTTAAGGCCTCTTTCTTATGTTCTAACCCAAGCTTAAGGATCAATGAAAGAAATCATAATATAACGAGTGCCATTGGTCACACGTAGACCCTCATGATAATGTGTCAAACGTCCGGGATGCATAAGCATCCAACCCTTTTTGGTGGCCGTTACAGAGCAATTGTAACGCAAGAAACGACAGCCGCCACCCTCATAATCGATACCAGCACGATTTAGGGCGATATTTATGGTGTAGGTAGAGGAGTCATGGTGAGGCCTAAGGAAGGGTTGTTCATCGGGACGATAGCGTACCACAAAGTTCATTAGCGAACGCACAGGCTACAATGGAAATAAAATATATTAATTTTTTTTCTTTTTACTTCAAATTTCGTCCAAAACTTACATTATGATAATAACCCAAAAAGACCTTCTCCTGTAGAGGTCTTACAAACAAATTCAAAAACTGCAACCACATCTGATCCAAACCCACTTGTTTCATATGAATATCACGTGTTGGCACAGCCTCATAGCCACCCTCGAGACGTTCATCTTTACTGCTGCCATCAGACCATTTACCAAAAGTTTCCATTATGGCTACAAGATCATCACAGAAAGCATCGGTAGCTATTTGGAACCAATAGACATCGGGACAGGGTTGTATGTAGGTGTAGTTAGCCTCCAATTGTTGAGTGAAATTCGGATGTATATATTTCTTAATCCAATCGAATTTATTGCTAAACAGTGTATAGAAATCGGGACGTGCTACGGTGGTATCAAAGCCCTCGGCCTGTACTAAATGACCATAGATGCGATCGTTAATGATGAACATATGGACACCCTGGAAAAAAGGAAATCTTGAGTTTTTGAAGGGGGAATTTGATTGTTGATCTTAAGGTTATTGGAATTGTGCAAAATCTTCTGGGTTCTTGAGTTTTACTGCGGCATTAATATAATTTGATTTCTTGACTTTCTTGATCTCTAAAAAACTTCTGCCTGGAACTAGAATCTTGAGTTTTCTTGACTAATCGAAGACCAATCTTCCGATTTTTATTTTCCACATCTTCAGTTAACTTTGTCCTGCATTTTACTTTTTACTCCTGCATTTTAAAGTAATTGTTATTTATATTTTCTTAAATCTAAATTTTGACTCCATCATGATATAGATTCTTGAGATAACTTCTTTATTCTAAATTTCCGATTTTTTAATCTTCAGCTATTATTCAATCTTAAGTGTTCTTCCTTATTGTTAGTTCCATATAAATAACTAGGTTGAGTCTAAATCTTAATTCTATTTAAGTTTTTAAACTTGAATACAAGTTCTTGATCCCATGATCGAAGTTCATACTGCTCTTAACTATAATCTAGTCTTGATTTTCTTTCAATCTTCTTTGAATCTGTTACACCTTTAAGATTTCTCTTATATTCTAATAACTCTTGAGTTTGAAACCTAAATTTTTGAGCTCCAGACCCGATATTCGATGTTGATACTACTTTGATCTAATTTCTGATATTGGTTATCCTTTTACACTTTAAGTTTTTAATCCATTTTCAAAATCAAACTTCTTTAGACATCATGGTTTCTTGAATTATATTCTGAATTCTAAATTCCGGAGTTTCCGAGTTTCCGACCGTCTGACATATTTGATTCTTGAGTTTTCTTTTTAAAGTGTAAATTTCAATTCCACTAGCAATTCTGAACTTATATCCCTATTCTGGAACCGATTTTTAAAGATATTTCGATTCTCTTTTAAAATTTGTTCTGAAATCAAATTTCATCTCCTTCCGACATCCTGGATTCTTGTGTTATCTTTTTAATTCTAAATTCTCGACTTTGCTATCCACTGATTTCATGGAATCTTGAGTTTTCTTCTTAATTTTTACTTAAAGTCCTTCTAACTTCTTCTAAAGTTCGATTCCTCTGGAGTTTCTAAACTTATATCCATCTGGTTTCATCTTAATGTTCATGCAACTTGCTTGAAACTTGCACTAACTTTAAACTGAATCTGCTTGTGGTATCAGGTTTCTTGAGTAATATTCTTTAAACGAAATTGTTCTCCGATCTTCAAACCTCCTGAAATCTTGAGTTACCTCTCGAGTGTCGAAACATAAATCCAAATTCTATAATTCCAATCTTGTAGTTATTTCTGGTCTCATCTAATTTCTGTTCTTGATTTTCTCTCTTACACCTGCTTGGAACTTGTTCTACCATCAAATTTTAACAGCTTCCGACATTCTGGTTTCATGATTTATCTTTTTATATCTAATTTTCAGGTCCCTCGATCTTCTAACACTTTGAAAACTTGAGTTCTCTTTTGAATTTAAAATTTGAAGATTTCTGAACTTTCTATTTCTTTTCAGACTGTTGAAAAGAGAGTAAATTCTTTTTTATCACGAATTTTAACTTTTAAACTTCACTATTACTTGAGTTTAAACTAAGTTTAAGTTTTAAACTCATTTTATCTGAACAATACCGAGATTTTTCTTATATTTAAATGATTAAAACTATGAAAGAGTTTTAAACTTCACTTTTTTGGGTAAAGTTTAAACCATTTTTGTGTGTTCCTAAATTTTTCTCAGAGTCTAAACCAAGTTTAAGATACAAAGTTTGTTTTTTCTGCAAATTTTGTTTAGAATTCATTTGAGTGTTCAATATGTTTTCAACTTCAACTTATTTTAAGTTTTAAATTTCACATTTTTCTTAATTTTAAACCTAGTTTAAGTTCCAAACTTAAGTTTACCTAAAATCATTAACTAATTTTGAATTTGCTAAGACTTTCTTAACTAAGTTTAGTTTCTTGAGTTTTTAAAGCCTAAACTCAACTTTTATGACCAGTTTAAACTAAGTTTTTCTTTTTGTTGTAGGTTTAGTGGAAAAAAATGCAGATTTACTTAGATTTTCTTAATTAAGTTTAATTTCTTAAGTTTTTAAATGCTAAACTTAACTTTGTTGCCTAGTTTAAACTAAGTTTAACTTTTTGTTGTGGGTTTAGTGGGAAAAAATTGCAGATTTGCTTAGATTTTCTTAATTAAATTTGATTTCTAGAGTTTTTAAAGTCTAAACTTAACTTTTTTCTAAGGTTTAAACCAAGTTTAACTTTTTGTTGTGGGTTTAGTGGAAAAAATTACAGATTTAGTTAGATTTTCTTAATTTTGTTTAATTTTTTGAGTTTTTTAAGGCTAAACTTAACTTTTTTCTGAGATTTAAACCAAGTTTAACTTTTTGTTATAGGTTTAGTGGAAAAAAATTGCAGATTTAGTTAGATTTTCTTAATTAAATTTCATTTCTAGAGTTTTTAAAGGCTAAACTTAACTTTTTCTGAGGTTTAAACCAAGTTTAACTTTTTGTTGTGGGTTTAGTGGGAAAAAATTGCGCATTTGCTTAGATTTTCTTAATTAAGTTTAATTTCTTGAGTTTTTTAAGGCTTAACTTAACTTTGTTACCTTGTTTAAACTATGTTTAACTTTTTGTAGAAGTTTTAGTAGAAAAATTGGTGATTTCTTTAGATTTTCTTATTTAAGGTTAATTTCTTGAGTTTTGTAAAGGGTAAACTTGACTTTTCTGTCCTAGTTTAAAGAAAACTACGGGATTCCGTTTAAACATTTAGAGCTTTCACTTTTCTAGGAAATTTCCGATAATACAGAATGTTTAAACTGGGTTTAAGTTAAAAAACTGATTTTCTTTTGCTAAGTTCCGGTTTTTTTTAGTTAAAAAAATTTTCTCACTTACCTTAATTCTCAATGAATCACACATGGCCATATCGGGGTCAAAATATTTATGTTCATAGTTGATATGTTTAAAAGCAGTATTACGGATCAAATAGATGCTGGACACATAGGGAACATTCCAAATGCCACTAAAATTAAACAAAAATAATAACAATAAAATAAACAACAAATAATCTCAAGAGAGTAACATTTTAATAAAAGTTTAGCAGAAAATTTATAAAAAAAACTACGTCACTTGAATTCTTTGCAACAAAAGAATGTGAAAAACATATTTATTTAAACTAATTCATAATAAGATTAAAAAATTGTCTACAAAGTAAAAATAAGTGGATTTGAGATTTAAACAAAAACACACAATAGAGAAGGGGAATAGCAAAACTTACAGCAGCCAGTCAGCCAGCCAGTCAACCCATTAAAAGGGGACATTGTTTGATGACAATTGAATTTAGTTTGTAAAATACATTTGAACCCTAAACACAGCGGTAGAAGAGTCTCAGCAAAAACCCAAAAATAACAAATTTAAATTGAAATTTAACAAAAGAATTAACATTTTAAACTAATAATTTAAACAATTAATAAAAAAAATGTGTTTCAAAAATTCCTTATTAAAAATACTTTTTCTCTCGACAATTTTCATAATTAATGGTCAAGAAATCGAGGCTCAAAGTAAGTACTTTCAAAGAAAAAAGAAAAAGAGCATAAAAAGAGAAGAGTTTGAAAATTTGTAAAAAAAAAACTTTAAATTTAAGGAAACGTGGGAGGTCGTGGTGTATTGCGACGTAATTATACGGGTAAAAAACCGGTAGTAATACAACATCGTACACCAGATGCTGCCAATTATTATGATCATGAAAACGTAAGTAAGCGATTTGTAATGCAAAAATGTGACAATCGTTTGTTGTCACTGTCATAGTGACATATATTTTAAAATTTCTATTTTAGGGAGCAAAAATTATAAAATCCTCTCATTTTGAATTGGATTATACGTTGGGCCGCAAGATCACCTTCTTTTGTATGGCAGAAGGTAAGCGAACTTAAGTTTATAAAAAGAGGTACTGTTCAAGTAATGTTTTTTCTTTCAATTATAGGAAATCCTCGTCCTACTATAACCTGGTTTAAAGATGGCGCTGAATTGTATCAACATCGTTTCTTTCAGGTAATCATTTAACACATAAACTAAGTTTAACCTTGAAACTTTAATTTAATTTTATCAAATTTATTTCCTTTACCTCTCCCCTTCTTATTATGTCTGTTAACAAAACTTCATTTTAACACCTTAGTTAAACTAAGTTTAATTATAAAACATTACTTTTCTAATAAAAAATAAACAATTTTTTCATTTTACTTATCAAATTAGTTATGGCCTCCGGTAAGTTAGTGGTTAGCGCTTTAGTCTGGTAGACCGGAGGTGGTGGGTTCGATTCCCACCTGTGGCACTGTTTAAGTAGCTCACAACAGGCCCGATAGAGGTCTAGGTGTATTTCTTCGGATTTGATTTATATACATCCTCCTTTCAAACTAACTAACTAACTATCATATTAGTTTATCACTATTTTCTTACTTTAAACTCAGTTTTTTTGTCGCAAAGTTTAAACTAAGTTTATGTCTAAAAGTTATTTTTCTCCAAAATAATTTCACTATTTTCATTTAAAATTTATATTTAGATTTCTGCAAAACTAATTTTTTTGTTTTAAACTCGGTTTTTCTCAAAGGTTTAAACTAAGTTTAACTCTAGATCTTAATATTTTAGAAAAATAATTATCAATTTTATTTGAATTTTTGATTACAATTTATCTAGTATTATCATACCTTAAACTGAGACTTTTTCGAAAGTTTAAACTAAGTTTAACTTTAAAACTCAATATTTTAAAAAAATAATCATCAGTTTTATTTCAGTTTTACTTTAATATTTATATAAGAGTAATTTTAAATCTTAAACTTAGCTTCTTTCGAAAGTTTAAACTAAGTTTAACTCTAAATTATAATATTTTCGAAAAATAATCATCAGTTTTCATTCACTTTTGCTTTAATATTTATATAAAGGTAATTTTAAATCTTAAACTTAGTTTCTTTCAAAAGTTTAAACTAAGTTTAACCCTGAATTTCAATATTCTCAAAAAATAATCATCAGATTCACTTTTGCTTTACAATTTATATAAAAGTAATTTTAAAGCTTAAACTTAAATTTTTTCGGAAAGTTTAAACTAAGTTTAACTTAAAATCTTGATATTTTCAAAATCTAATTATCGTTTTTATTTTAGATTTTGATTCTAATTTTTTCAATAATATTTTCATATCTTAAACTCAGCTTCTTTCGAAAGTTTAAACTAAGTTTATCTCTAAATCTCAATGTTTTCAGAAAATTATCATGAGTTTCATTTTAACTTATTATCCTCATTATTTGTATACATTTAAAATCATTTTTAGGCCATAAAAACTTAATTCTTATTAAGAGTTTAAACTAGGTTTAAGTTTTTAAGTGAAGTTTATTAAAAATTTATAATTTATTTAAATTATATTTTAGATTTGTAGTTGTTTTAAACTATTTTTTAGCTTTAAACTTTATTTCCTTTGAAAGTTTAAACTAAGTTTAAGCTGAAAAATTGAGTTTAGCAAAAATAATTTGAAGTTTTTATTTATTTTTTTAATTTTATTTTAAATCGAATAAAAACTTTTTCTTAAACTTTATTTGACTATTAAGTTTAAACTAAGTTTAACTCAAAAATTCACTTTTATACAAAAAAGATCACTAATTTGTATTATGAGTTGATTTTGTGTTCATTTAGATTTGTTTTTATGTCTTAAACTTGCTTTTGATACTTGGTTTAAACTAAGTTTAAGTTGAAACTTATTAAAAATAAAAAATAAATCACTATTTCGCTATTTAGATTTAATTTCTGTTCGTTTAACTTTACTTTTAAGTCTTAAACTTGCTTTTGATATGTAGTTTAAACTAAGTTTAAAGTAAAAAATATCCGGTAGATAAAAATTTACCACTCATTTTTATAATATATTTCATTTGTGTTCGTTTAGAATTATTTTCAGGCGTTAAACTTGGTCTTATTGTGGAGTTTAAACTAAGTTTAATTTTAAATTTATATTTAGATTAAAATAATTCACAGATTATTGTTATGTTTTTAATCTTGTTTGTTTAGTTTTATTTTCAAGTCTTAAACTTGTTATTGATTCGAGGTTTAAACTAAGTTTAATTTGAAAACTGATCCTATATCGAAAAAACATGACATATTTTATTAGATATTCTATTTGTATTCGTTTAGTGTTAAACTTTGTTCTTAAACTTGCTTCTGATTTGAAGTTTAAACTAGGTTTAACAGTAAAACTGTGCCTTTTTTAATAATTTAACAATTTTTTAACATTTCAACATTTTTATTAATGTCAGACTATTTTAAAGCTTTAATCTTAGGTTTTAACTAAGTTTTTTATCTAAATTTACTTTAGAACTCTATGAAACAGAAAAATCTACTTCATACATCCGTAAAACTCTAAATTTCTTTCCTTTCAGGTCCACGAATCCCATATAGACAATAATATTATCAAGTCGAAAATGGAAATAGATCCCACAACACAAATGGATGCCGGTAAGAGTTAAATTTTTGCTTAAAATCTATAAATTTGCCTTTAAAACTTATGATCTTTTAAACTGATCTCTTCGTTTTAGGTTATTATGAGTGTCAAGCGGACAATATTTATGCCATCGATCGTCGAGGTTTTCGCACAGATTATGTTATGGTTAACTTTTAAAATCTTTTAAATTTATTTTTACTTTTTGTATACGTTTTTTCTTTTTCGAAATTTTATTTTAAATAAACAAAAAAAAAACAAACTCATAATTGGTTAAGAAAAAATTTAAATAATTTTAAAGTAATTGAGCAATTTATAAAAAAAATTAAAAGAAATTCTTTTTTAAAATCGTTTTTATAATTCAATAACTTTTATAAATTGTTCAATTATGATAATAAATTGTTTTTAGTATAATTTTCCATAAAGGTGAATGGATACTTCCAGAAATTTTTCTTTTATTATGACAATATCAGGGTGGTTTCTGGATTTGATCTTTTTTATTTCTTCATGACAACAACCAGACCGATCAATAAAAATAAACATTTTTTTTTTGTTAGAAAAATACTGGCAAATTATTTAATTTAAAAAACAAGAACACAATAAAAATAGGCTGTTTTGTTTGTGTGATGGATCACGATCATCGCACTGTAAACAACAGTGATGTGATGATCTTTAAACAAGAGAAACGTTTAAAAAATCTGATCATTGGAAATGCGAAATGATGAATAAATGAATGGAAAAAAGAGTTGAAAGCGAAATTGAAATGTTTTTTTCAACAAAAACAACAATGGGACTGAAGAATAATAAAATGGAGAAAATACATGAAGATCACTGATCGTAACTAACTAACTAACTTAGTAACTAACTAAGTAACTAACTAACTACTAACTAACTAACTAACTTACTAACTTACTAACTAACTAACTAACTAACTAACAAACAAACAAACTAACTAACTAACTAACTAACTAACTAACTAACTAACTAACTAACTAACTAACTACTAACTAACTAAGTAACTAACTAACTAACTAACTAACTAACTAGCTAACTAACTATTTATCTAACTAACTAACTAACTAACTAACTAACTAACTAACTAACTAACTAACAAAATAACTAACTAGCTAACTAGCTAACTAACTAACTAACTAGCTAACTAGCTAACTAACTAACTAACTAGCTAACTAACTAACTAACTAAGTAACTAACTACCTAAATAACTACCTAACTAACTAACTAACTAACTAACTAACTAACAAACTAACTAACTAACTAACTAACTAACTAACTAACTAACTAACTAACTAACTAACTAACTAACTAACTACTAACTAACTAAGTAACTAACTAGCTAACTAACTAACTAACTAACTAACTAAATAACTAACTAAATGACTAACTAAGTAACTAACTAACTAGCTAACTAGCTAACTAACTAACTAACTACTAACTACCTAAATAACTACCTAACTAACTACCTAACAAACTAACTAACTAACTAGCTAACTAACTAACTAACTAACTAACTAACTAACTAACTAACTAAATAACTAACTAAATGACTAAAACTAACTAGAAACTTCAAAGGAAATACTCAAATTAACAAACTTTCCCACTTTTTGTAATGTTCGAAAAAAATTTCAAACTAATTTCGAATTTTCGAACATCAAAATTTTTTTTAATTTTAATTTAAATAATTGCGCATTATTGAACTTCTAAAATTCTTTCAAATTCTAGTCAAAATATTGAAATTTTTAAAGAAAAATATGTGAAATATAAAAACAAAATTTCATGTTCGAAAAATTTCGAAACAAATAAAAGCTATTATTCGAACTTCAAACATTTTTCGATTTTGAATTTCCAATTTTTTTTTTCGAAAATCAAAAATTTTTCGATTTTTATTCAAACAATTTCACATTATTGAACAACACAAATTCTAGTCGAAAATATTGAAATTTTTAAAGAAAAATATTTAAAATATAAAAAATTTTGAAATAAAAATTTGGAAAAAAAAAATTTTCAAGTTCGAAAAATTTCAAAATAAGTCAAAGCTATTATTCGAACTTCAAACATTTTTCGATTTTTATTGAAATATTTTCAAAATTTTAACAAATATTAGAAATAGAAAGGAATATTTTTTTTAAATTGAATTTAACTTCGAATTTAAATATACTCAATTTCTTGCAGATTTTGTTAAACATTAAATATAATTATAGTTTTAGTAAATTTTTTATATGTTCGTTAAATTTTGAACATTATTTTTGAGTTTTCAAAAGTTCAAAATTTTTTTGATTTTTTTTAGAAAAAAAAAATTAAAATATTATTAAAAAAATTAAAAATATTTCTGAAAAAAATAAATAAAATTCTTATTCTTAATGTACGAAAAATTTCGAACTTAATTTTGAAAAATTTCAATAAAAACATTGAGAATTTTTAAATTTTTTAGTCTAAATATTGAAAATTTCTTTAAAAATTACTGAAAATATAAAAATTTAAAAATTTTGTAAAATTCGAAAAAAAAATGTTGAATTTTCGAAATTTAATTTTCATACAAAAATATTAACAAATAAATCAATTTTAATAAAAAAAATACTTTTGAACTAAATTCCAAATGTTCGAATATCGAAAATTTTAAAATTTTTCTGTTTAAATATTGAAAATTTCAATAAAAAATACTGAAAATATAAAAATTTCTAAATTTTATAAAGTTCGAAAAATTTTCGAAATTAATTTTGAATTTTCGATATATTATTTTAATAAATATTAAAATTTGTGTCTAAATATTGAAAATTTCAATAAAAAATACTGAAAATATAAAAATTTTGTAAAATTCGAAAAAATTTCGAAATCAATTTAGAAAAAAATCAAAATATTTGTCTAAATATTAAAAATTTCAATAAAAATTACTGAAAATATGAATTTCAACATTTTGTAAAGTTTGAAATATTTTCGAAATCAATTTCGAATTTTCGAAATCAATTTCAAGTTTTCGATAATCTAATTTAATACCAAAAAAATCTAAATTTTAAAACATTAATAAAATTTACCAAATTTAAAAAAAAAAATAAATAAATTTTTACACTAATTCTTGAAGTTCAAAAATTTTCGAACTAAATTTCGAAGATTAAAAATTTTTGATTTTGTTTTTTTTTTTTTGTCTAAATATTAAAAATTTCAATTCAAAATACTTAAAATATAAATATAAGACATTTTTGTAATGTTCGAAAAAATTTCGAATTTTCGAACATTTCGAAATTTTCAAAATTTTGACTTTTTTAGCATTACTATTAAAAATGCTAATATAAAACAATAAAAGTATAAATTTTGTGTTGTTTTGAGATGTTCGAAAAAAAATTCGAAATTAATTTTAAATTTTCAAAAAAAAAATAAATTTAAAAAAAAAAAACTTTTAAAAATTTTGAAAAAAAAAATTTAAATATTAAAATTTTCTATAAAAAACATTGAATTTCAATATTCGAACTTAATTTCGAAATTTTTAAAATATGAAAATTTCTTAATTTTTTAAAAAGATATTGAAAATTTTATAAAAATGATTTTTTTTTTTTTAATTTGAAAATATTCCAAAAAAATCGTTTTTAAAACCGTAAATATTCAGTCAAATCTGAAGATCATATTCGAGTTTAAAATAAGACTAAAGACAATATTACATAACAGTTTAAAAATGCCAATTAAAGATTTATTAAAACTAAACGAAACAAGCTTTTGAATACCAAACTTGACCCAGAGATATAGAAATAAACGATTTCAATGATTTGAAAAAGCTTAAACATTTGATTGCCTAACAAATGAAAACTTTCACTTGAGCTAAATTATTATCATTAAGCAACAAATTTACCACCTGCTGGCCCACTGTTCTTGAGTTTACATTAAAATAGTGCCATGCAATTCTATTAATATTTTTAGTTCTTGTTTTTTTTTTCAAATAAAACACTCAGACACTTGATACAAGGTGCTGCTGCTGGGGTTTGTATGATGCGGAAGGGGTGATAAATACACAAAACTAAATCGCCACAAATCACAACAAATTAAACAATTGCTGAAAACAAAAGCAAACAAAAGCTTGGGAAAGCTATGGTGGTTAAAACTCATCATCATCATCACAATCATTATGGATAGAAGACTAGAATTCAACACAAAATATAAATTGAAATTTAGTCGTTAAATGTAAAGGCAGCGGTTGAAAACCTTAAAATTTAGTTTGAAAATTTTTGCGGAAATTTTAGATTTAAAAATTTTGTCTTAAAATCGAAAAAAAAAACAGAAAAGAAAAGAAGAGTGTAAAGCACGTCTGTTATAGAAACTGAAAACAACGTGTTGGCATTTAAAATTGGAAATTTCCCGTTTAAATTTAAATAGAAATTTTAGTTTTGAAATGTCTATAAAGCTTGTGGCTTTATGTGTGTGTATTTTGATCTTAAGTAGTCCTGTTAGTGAGGGCAGACGTGGTCGTGGCAGAGGTCGCACTAAGTCAAGAGTGCAAATTGGTTTGCCCATAACAGGGAAGTACCGAGATCCAGAATCTGATCAGTATTATAACAATAACAATGTAAGTTTTCTTAAAATCATCAATTGTAAACTATTTCACCTCTGTGTCTCCTTTCTTTTTTTTTAAAAAAAAAGGGTGCCAAAATTTTACAGGCTTCACATTTTGATTATGAATATGTTTTGGGTCATAAAATCGCTTTCTTGTGTGTGGCCAAAGGTAATCCTAGACCTCATATTACCTGGTATAAAGATGGCACTGAAATCTTTCAACATCTCTACATGCATGTAAGTTTTTTTAAGCTCTAATTCTTAACACATCGTTTCCTTAACTCTCTATTTTTAACTCCCTTTTTCCAGGTCCATGAATGGCGCATTGGTGATGATCGCGTTAAGTCAAAAATTGAAATAGATCCTGCCACCCAAATGGATGCTGGTTTATATGAATGTACTGCTGATAATATGTATTCCATTGATCGTCGCAGTTTTAAAACAGATTTTTCAATTGCTTTCGATTAAAATTTTGTTGCTGTTTTTTTTTTGTTTTCTGTGTCGTCTTGCTCAATTTGTCACAAAATTGTAGGCCATAGAAGAAGGGGGTGGGGGTGGTATAATGTTGGTGGGTTTTAAAGTGTATGGCAGAGTACAAAGTCCAAGTTGATTTTCTTTTTTAACATTTAATATTATTTAACATTTTGTAAATTTTCAATCGTTATAATAAAGAAAATATTTTAAAAAATTTTTTGTAAAAGAATTTTCAAACAAAATATAATTTTAGTTTGATTTCAAATAAACTTGTTTAAACAGCAGACTATAGTCTAGTCTATAGTCTAGTCTATAGTCTAGTCTATAGTCTAGTCTATAGTCTAGTCTATAGTCTAGTCCATAGAGTCTAGTCTATAGTCTAGTCTATAGTTTTTTTTTTTTTTTTTTTTTTTTTTTTGATAGGACGTAGTGATAGCGCGCCATCAGCTAGTGGCCCCACGATTGCTTCTTCTAGTCTAGTCAATAGTCTAGTCTATAGTCTAGTCTATAGTCTAGTCTATAGTCCAGACTGTAGTCTAGTCTATAGTCCAGTCTATAGTCTAGTCTATAGTCTAGTCTATAGTCTACTCTATAGTCTACTCTATAGTCTAGTCTATAGTCTAGTCTATAGTCTAGTCTATAGTCTAGTCTATAGTCTAGTCTATAGTCTAGTCTATAGTCTAGTCTATAGTCTAGTCTATAGTCTAGTCTATAGTCTAGTCTATAGTCTAGTCTATAGTCTAGTCTATAGTCTAGTCTATAGTCTAGTCTATAGTCTAGTCTAGAGTCTAGTCTTGTCTATAGTCTGTAGTCTAGTCTATAGTCTAGTCTATAGTGTGGTATATAGTCTAGTCTATAGTCTAGTCTATAGTCTAGTCTATAGTCTAGTCTATAGTCTAGTCTACAGTCTAGTCTATAGTGTTGTTTACAGTCTAGTTTAAAGTTTAAAATGATTTAATCCAAAGTATTATTCTTAAGTTTCGAATAAGTTTAGTAAAGCAAATAGATGAAATTGTACTTACAGTATATCACCCTTAACAATATCAACATAATCGGGAGAACGAGCATAGTAGCCACCTTCGCTTAAAGCACCCCAGAAATTACTCCACAATTCATTGTATTTGCTAACAACAGGAGCAGCAAATTGTCTAGAAGAAAAAGAAAAGAAAAATAAAGAAATAATAACCTCGTCCTAAACAAAAAACATAGAAATCCAAATACTTACTTATCCAAACTCAACAATTCACGCAATACATCGGGATCATCAATATGAACATCAGCATCGACAAAGAAGGCATAGTCCACCTCATTCTGTTGAGCTTGTTGTCTATAAGAAAACAAAGTAATTTCTTAATTTATTATGATTTAAATAAAGACAAAGGACATACAAGGCCAATTGACGAGCTCTCCTCTCATCAAATTCATCGGTGGATAAAACAATTTTCGAGGTTATATATTCACTTTTATAATGATTAACAAAAGATTTAGCTAAAGCGTCATGGAATTCCACACCGCTATAGACAAAAAGATGCATTTTATTTTTGGGATAATTCAATTCGGCAGTTTTGTTTAAGAACATATCAAAGAAAGGCACAGCTTGGGTAATCATAATGGATAAGGCAACTGTGGGAAGTTGGTTTTCCTAGAAATTGACAAAAGAAAGATATTAACTTAGAACAAATGACCTTTTACAATGTGCAACTTACTTGCAATTCCACACGATCCTCACGGCACAACAAACAAGTGCCACTGAAAGTCTTAGCCAAATAATTGGCAAATGCATTCAATTCCAATTTACTAGGACCATTGCCATGCAAAATACTGGGTGTTGTCAAAAAGTTAATATTCTTTAAAACACCCTCATTGGTATCCAAATCAACATCTAATTTAACATCATCTTTGGCACCATTTAGATTCTGGAACAATACCGAAGTGGTATCCAATTTCATGCCCAATTTATTTCTTAATTCTTCATTTAGAAAAACTTTAGTATAGTACAATTGATCATCGTCGGTATCGGCAATTTCGGCATCTAATAATGCCCATATTTGTGGAGCATAACCGATAAAGGCTCCCGAATTGAGGTAGGGTGAAGCATTAGGTTCAACGACAGGATATTTATTAGCTAAACTCTCATCAGGCCAACAGTATTTTTCGGCGGAGAATAAAATTTTTGCATTAGATTCTTTGAATTTTTGTAGAATTTCCTGTAAGCCAGTGGTGAAAAGGACATCGTAGCTAGAAGGAGGGAGTAAAGAGATATTACTATACAATTAACTTAATTTGTTTTTTTCCAAACCTACCTATCGGTAAATAAGATAATGGTATCCTTTTCATCTTTAAACGGTTTTAGAGCTTCTCTGAGAAGATTAACTTTGAAACCACCTCCGGGACCCTCCATATTGCCACCCTTCCATTTTTTATACATACCCAAGGGGGTAACCTGAGGAGAATAAGAAAAAAAAAATTGGAAGAAATTAATACAAAAAAGATAGACTTGATATTCGGCTAGATTTTTAGGTCTGGACTTTAGACTAGATTTTAAGCTATACTGAACACTAAACACTAGAATAGATTGAAGACAATATATTTGATTAGATTTTGCTCTTTAGACTAGGCATCGGATTACATTTTAGACTAGTTTTTTAACCAGATTATGAACTATAGTTATAGCCAGACTTAGGGAACAACTTTGGATCAGATTTAAGACTAAAATGTATACTGATTTTAGGACTAGAAGTCGATTAGAATTCAGAATATAGTCCATACTATGGAGTAGACTATAGGCTAGACTATAGACTAGACTAACAATAAACTACACTTCAAACTAGACAATACTCCAGACTAAAGACTATATCAATGACTAGACTATAGATTATGACTAGACTAAACTTTAAACTAAACTTAAGAATTGACTTAGATTATACTTTAAACAAGATTTTAGACCAGACTTTCAACTAAACCTTACTTAAGACTAGGCTATAGACTGCAATTTAGACAAGAGTATAACTGTACTTTAGGCTAGACATACGACTATACCTTAGACTATTCTTGAGATTAGAACTTGGAATCATGATTAGACTAGACTATAGATTAGACTACAGACTAGACTAGAGACTAGACTAAAATGTAGACTAGACTATAGACTAGAATATAGACTAGACTATAGACTAGACTATAGACTAGACTATAGACTAGACTATAGACTAGACTATAGACTAGACTATAGACTAGACTATAGACTAGACTATAGACTAGACTATAGACTAGACTATAGACTAGACTATAGACTAGACTATAGACTAGACTATAGACTAGACTATAGACTAGACTATAGACTAGACTATAGACTAGACCATAGACTAGACCATAGACTAGACTAGACTTAAGACTACATATTAGATTATAGACTAGACTATAAGCTATAGTAAAGACTAGACTATAATATAGAGTATTAAAAAGACTATAAATTAGACTACAATCAAAATAAATAATATAAATAACTAGATCATATTTAATATTAACCAACAAAAAAAAGTGAAAGCTTATCAGTTGCATAAGTGACATTATTAAAACAAACAGAAAATTATAATTATGAGACCGTCTATTCAGAAAGAGCTCAACATCAAGCTCTTCTTTATCAGTAGATTTTGACTTTAAAGGTCAAGATTTAGAATAAAAACGTCACAGTTGTCAACATAATCTAATAGAAACTCCTAGCAACTGATAAAACTAAGAGAATCGGCAAAATTTTTTTTTTGAGGAATGGACTATAAACAAAAACAAGTAAATACTATTTAATTGAAATAAAAATTGTACTGGATTAAAAAATAAAAATTATGTGTACGTGACTCAAAGTAAATAACCTAAAATAAGACTTTTTTCCTAAGAAAACTTTATATGTATATGATTTAACCAATGCGTCTGGCATTTAATCTTGCATATGGTTATTTTAATATTTTGGACAGATATATAATTGTAAAATTAAAATGTGTTCATTCTATACTAGAAGGAAAAAAATCTGGCACACATTATTAACCAACCAACAATAATATTGCTATAAACAAAACAAAAAATAATGATGTGTTTCTAGACTTTATCGAATCTACAGGCGAGAAGAGTTCAAATACTTTGGAATGATTGTAACATGTGTTGGAGATTGTAAACATAATATGATTTGAAAAATATACTAAAGAATAGAACAAAAAACGAAAATTATGATTAGAAAAAAAAGAACATTAAAAAAACACACCGGATGCATTATTGTAAAGAAAGAGTAAAATGCTTTTAGAAAAACTAAAATTTTTTATTATGCATAATAAAAGTACTTTGTTTCAAAAATTTAAAACAATTTAAAACATATTTTTAACTAATTTTTAAAACTGTCAAACTTAAGCAGTTAATTAGCCTGATAAACAAATATAAAACATACAAATTTGCCAAACGAAATTAATCAAAAGCTACAAAAAGAAGTAGTAAAACTAATAGATTATAATATTTAATATATTTCTCAAACAAAAGATCACTTGTTTCATTCATTATTTATCTTAAAAACCCCATCTATCAAAAACCTGTTTCAATCCATTATTATCTAATCTTTAAAAACCCCCCACAACCTCTTCAAATAAAAAGGTACTTTCTAAGACCGTCTTAAAGTAAACTTTAAAAACTTTATATTTCTTCAAATAAATAAACAAAAAACCCCATCCATACGTCCAAACGTCTGCCAGCAATTAATATTCATATTGAAGAGCTGTTGTTAAATTAACCATCAACCGGTTTGCTTTTATATTTATTTAAATTTGTTTCTTTTAACTAAATGTTTATAGTTCAGTGCGTTATTTTATCGAACAAAATAACCTCAAGAAACAAGAATCTTTAGAGCGTCAATAGTACAATAAATTAAATTAATTTAAACTAATCAACAAAATAGATAGAAAAAGTAATAAATAAACAATTTTATATGATTGAAAGGTTTAACAATAAAATTAATAGAATATGGTAAAAGTACAAAAGAAACTTAAACTAATTAAATTTCGAACTAGTTGTGGTTTATAGGCAGCGATAGAAAGGTTTTCTTATACTTGTTTTTTAACCATAATGGCTCAAGAGTTGTTGGTTTAGCTTTAATTTAGTTCTAGTTCAGTTCTAGTTCAGTTCTAGTTCAGTTCTAGTTCAGTTCTAGTTCAGTTCTAGTTCAGTTCTAGTTCAGTTCTAGTTCAGTTCTAGTTCAGTTCTAGTTCAGTTCTAGTTCAGTTCTAGTTCAGTTCTAGTTCAGTTCTAGTTCAGTTCTAGTTCAGTTCTAGTTCAGTTCTAGTTCAGTTCTAGTCTGGTCATTTAAGACCAGGCTGGTTAGTCTCTATTCTAGTATGTTCCCAAATCTCTAGTCTAGGCCCTGATGTTGCCTTTAGTGTAATCTTTATTCTAGTTTATAGTTTAGACTCTAGTATAATCTCAAATCTATAATACAATCTACTCTTTAGTCCAGTTTTTTTAATTTTCTCTTGCAAATAAAATGGTTTAGAACATGTATTTGTTTGTTTTATTTAAAACCCATAATTTGCTTTCAAAAGGTGTCAATTTTCAATCATTCATTTTTTAATAGTATGTATTTTCCTCCCCTTGTTGTTGTTGTTGCTATTGTTATTAACTCTAATTTATTGTTATTGTTATGATTAACTAAACACACACTCACCTCAATACCATAAACTTTAGCTGAACGAATATAACGCAAGAAACCATCAGTTTCTTCTGTGGCTACAGTGAACACTTTAACTTTGGCTGAATAAAAGAGGGAAAATAAAGAACAAAGGAATTAAAATAATATAATGACAAGACAATAAGATACATTTTCTTAAATTCTATACTAAATTCTAAATAAAATTGTAGACAATTTTTAAATGAAACCTGTTTCAACTGTTGTAGGCATTAAAAAAATGGTTTTAAAAAACAGGGATCATTTAAAGAAATTGTTTATTAAACAAGTTTTAAATAAGGTGTTTAATTAAAAAAGAATACAGTTACTTAAATTTATATAAAACAAGAACAAAATGCATATTAATATTTTAAACTGAAATCCGGCATGTAATTTGATTTAGAAAAAAGTTTTTTCAATGCATAATATCTTTTATATTTTTATTATTAACTATTTCCTTTTTTCAAATATAGTTCTTCTAATCATTGTTTAACAAAAACTCTTATCTTTAAAACTAATAATACAATTCTAAAACTAAGGCTTGTTTTATTTAACAAAAAGGGGTCAAATCATAAAATTCTTTAAAGTGATAAGTTTTAATACAACAAAAAAATCTTTTAATTATTGTCAAGAAATATGAGAAGAGCGGGGCAAAAGGTCAGTATTCGAAAACAGATTTTCTTTTGAGGTTTCTTTAAATTGAACTAAGATAAGAAATTATGAATAATTTTTGGCTAATATATAATAAAAAATAATCTTTTAATGATGAACTAGGGAAATAGAAAAAAAGCGGGTGCAATTGAGACAAGAATATGAGCAATATAGTTATAGAAATGTTATCTCTAGTTACAAGTTTAATCTATAGTTAAGTCAATAGTTTAGTCATAGTTTTTTCTTACGCCCTGGTCTAGAATATTATCTAGTGAATAGCCTATAGCTAGACTATAGTCTAGTCTATAGTTCAAGTTCAGTTCAAGTTTAGTTCTAGTTCAGTTTTAGCTCAGTTCTAGTTCAGTTCTAGTTCAATTCTAGTTCTAGCTCAGTTCTAGTTCAGTTCTAGTACAGTTCTAGGTTAGTTCTAGTTCAGTTCAGTTCTAGTTCAGTTCTAGTTCAGTTCTAGTTCAGTTCTAGTTCAGTTCTAGTTCAGTTCTAGTTCAGTTCTAGTTCAGTTCTAGTTCAGTTCTAGTTCAGTTCTAGTTCAGTTCTAGTTCAGTTCTAGTTCAGTTCTAGTTCAGTTCTAGTTCAGTTCTAGTTCAGTTCTAGTTCAGTTCTAATTCAGTTCTAGTTCAGTTCAAGTTCAGTTCTAGTTCAGTTCTAGTTGGAGTCTAGTTCAGTTCTAGTTGGGGTCTATGTCAGTTCTAGTTTAGTTCTAGTTCAGTTGTAGTTCAAAAATAATGATATCTAATAAAAATTCCAGTTTTCATAAAAAAATATATAAAATCACTACTCACATGCCATTGACATATCGAAACAGATGACGAAACAATGTAAAACCTTTTCCCAATCATAGAAGCGGCCATGTTTAATACTCTCGGCCAGCAAGATGATATTTTCATTTATAGCCTCACGCACCACTTTTCTTTTCAGACCATGAAGTTTCTTCTTCACCCGCCTTAAACTCTCAAAATCGACCTGAGTATCACAGCTCTGTGACCATTCGACTATATCATCTAAGTCGTCAGAGTTTGCATCCTCATCCATGGGTTCTATGCTATCGCCGCCGCCTAACCCTGCACCACTACTGCCAGCTACTGCTGCCATTAAGCTGGTACTAGAGCCCGCCGCCTCTGAGACACTTCCCACTGAATTTCCATATATATTTTTTAATTCATTTACGTCTGGTAGCTCCTCGTCGTCATCCTCCACCTCCTCACCTGGCTGTTGTTGTTCATCATCATTATCATCATCCTCCGCTAGACAGGTGCTATCCTCATCTTTGTCATGTTCTCCCTCTAAAGTACGTAAATCTTCTTTTTTCAGTTCTTGTGGTGATTTGCCCAATAGCTCTTGTAGTTTAGAGGCTGCCGCACTTGAGGTAAGTTTAGCCAGCGGAGGACGTCGAAAACTTTTACTTAGTTTCTTGACCGAACAATAGACATCATTGATGGCATGTATTAGACGATCGTAGCTTTTGTATTTCTTACATTCCTCAATCAGTTCATCGAGTATCTGTTCGTTTAGGTACTCTACAGGAGCTAAGGTAGGTGTGGGAGGATCAGAGGTTTTTAAATTACCAGCAGAGGCAGTGGCATCATCAGCATTATTATCTCCGCCGCCAGCCACTTCACCTAAAGCCACTAACAAAGGCATTTCTATGGTAGCACAGCTAGAAATATTGGTATTACTACTGCCAGTGGAGGAGGATGAAGCGCTGGAGCTGCCTGAGGTAATGGTACTATTTGAAGTACTACTGCTGTGTTCCAGAGAATCCATATTTTCATTGAGAGGCGTATCGGCGGCGTTAGAACGATTAGAACTTGTGGGAGATTCATGTTGTGGACCCGTTCTAGGTACTTTGGGTGGTTGTTGTGTATTATAGCATTCACATAATTTGGCATCTTGTGAAAACAATTGTATAGCTTTAGCAGCTATTTCATTGGGAGTCATGGGTGCCACCTGACCGCTGGAGGCACAATTTTTATTCGAACATTGGGGATTGCCACAGCCACGCTGCAGCTGATAGAAGTAACGTTCAATTAGTTCCTTGACGGCAGATCTTTTCATATCGGAAGTGTGTGTGGAGCGTGTATTAGGGGTTGTGTTGTTAGTAGGGGGCGGCCCACTTGCATTCGTTTGCTGCATTGCCAGCTGTCTTTGTCGAAAAGACAAATCCTCGGGGAAGCTAGTTATTGTTGTTAAATTAGAAAATTTAACAAAATTCTTTATAATTCTTCATAAACTTACCTCGTATTTTCCTCCTCATCCGACATTGAGTGGTCTTGAGGTGTTTCGTTCTCTTCCGCCTTCTTTGAGGGCAATTTTTCGTCTGCTTCTGTTGGGTTCATTAAATGTGTTTTGTTTTTGCCAATTTTTTCTTTCTTTCACTTTCTTTCTTTTTTCAGTTCTCAGCCTTCAGAAATAGTTTTCTTTTTACAAACTTTTCATTAATTTTAAACTTTTCTTTTTTAACTAGCTGCTGCTATTTAATTTAATAAAAAAAATCCTTTTTTCTTCTTTATTATTGTCGCTCTTGGTGTGAAAAAAAGGAAATTAATCGATTGTTTTTAACTGTCATAGAAATTCTTAAAAATCATCCTGCCCTAGAGTTGCCAATAGTGTAAGAGTGAGAAAGAGAAACAAAATGCTGGGAATGTATTAGTTATATATGAAAGCTGTGTGCTGGAGAAAATATAAACATCTGTTTAACAGAGATCACTGTTTTTTAAATGATATGAGGGAAATTTAATGGGAATTTTTGGGGAATTTAAGGATTATAAGAATTTTTAAAGAAATTCGAGGAATTATTTTAAGAAATCAATTAAAAATATTACAAAAGACCTGATTATATATATTTCTCTAGAAAAATATAATCCGAATAAAGTTTTTCAGAAAAATGTATTCCAAATAAAGTTTTCATTTGAAAAGTTGATTCCGAATAAAGTTTTCTTTAAGATAACTATTCCGAATAAAGTATTCTTTTGAAAAGTTGATTCCGAATAAGTTTTTTTTTTCAAAGAATTATTTCGGAAAAATAATTATTTATAAAACTATGTTCCGAAAAAAGTCTTCTATAAAAAATTTATTTCGAAAAAAGACTTTTTAGAAAAATGTATTTCGAGTAATGTTTTATTTAGAAAGAAGTTTTTTTTTTGAGAAATATATATTTCGAATAAAGTTTCTTTAAGTATTATTTCAGAAAAAGTATTATTTAGAAAAATGTATTCCAAAAAGTCTTCTATAAAAATA